>NC_134468.1:11327929-11452532 GCF_964194025.1 Convolutriloba macropyga
ATAGAAAAATTAGGCTTGACAGGACACTGCGTCATCTAGCAAGAGACAAATGATAATGTTTCCACAGAATGCAAAGTTTTTTCGGAATATTTTGTCCGCTTACTGTCTCTTCATTAACATTTTTGATCGGTGACGCTTTTTCCATAAGACTAGATCTCGAATAGGGTTTAGATCTTAAAGCGCATCAATGCATAACTTTTTAACAATTTGCTTTCACGGGATGATGAATTTTTCCTATACCCAGGTTACAACCAAGTCGATAAACAAGACCGAACATTTGGGTTTTTGCCAATTGTTTGCCTTTCGTGTTCGCGTTTTCGCTTGCTAACCATGGGTTATCGAAGAGATCCTTGAGACACCTTTAAGCTGAAGGGATTATCCATTGAGCCAGAATTAAAGCAAGATAAAAGTTGAGTTATCAGTTTAGGTACAACTACTGAACAACCAACCAAATTTGTAATTAATCCAATTTTCGCTTCAAAAATTGTAGCAATAGTAACCAAAAATCCGATATCCCGCTTTCAAGTTGATCAAAAAGAGAAAATTATTTTTTCATATGGTAATATCAATTGTTGATAATTCCGACAAGTGGGAAAAAGAATGATATGGAACTTATCATTCGTACTAATAACAAGTGCAAAATGGATTTCTGAAACAATTTTTTTCGGGAAAAATGAGCCACTAACGCTGTCTTTAATAACAAAAGCTGAGCATGAGATAGAGCTGGTGTGTGATAAAATATGTAATCATTAAGTTAATAATCGCAATTGGGACAACAAAAACCACTGCTAAATGACGGTAGAGATGAAAACGACAGAGATTTGAAAAAAAGAAACAAAAATCAAACCAAATATGAAGAGAAGTAAGTGATTTGGAAATAATGTCACACAGAAAAGATAATATAGATATATAAGTTTATTTATTCTTTTTTGATCCTACCCGCACTTACATGGGAGGGAGAATAGCCTATGATCTCCTTAATTTCTTTTCAGTGAATTTTTTAGTGTAGTTGACGTAGAAAAACATGACTGATCACATCAGAACGTCGCCAGGGTTAGAGTGTTTTAAATGGAGTAAAATTTTGCTCTTACTTGCAAAAATCCCGCCAAAAGTTTTCTTGTAATGGTACTATTTTATTTCCTAAAAATTAAGGCGTCTTGCTGACTGATATGGACTCTTTGTCCAAATTTGGTTAATTTTAAGCTATTTTTTCATAAAAATGGGGATCAAATCACTTTACACACCTATTTACCTACATTTTCCAGGTGCAGGGACCTAAAAACTGCCGGTGCAACTCTTATAAATTAGAGGGATTACTATTTGCTCATCTAATTTCTGAGAAAAAGAATAAAGGTTTATAAATGTGTTGGTTTTCTGCTAAATGGAATCGAAACTTATGAACACACTTGCCAAGATAATCGGGTAGTTTTGGCTCACTGCAATTTCTTTTTTTGATTTGGTCTGCAATTGAATTGAAATTGTTTACCAGCGACATAACATTATTTAAAACAAAGTTTATGTAAAAAAGGGTAAAAAAAATACGCTTGGCAGGACACTGCGTCATCTATCAAGAGACCAAAAGATTTTTGTTTCCATACAAAAGCCAAATGAATTACCGAAAGTAAAAAAGTCGACGAAAGGATCTTAGAAAAATTCTGAGCTGACCTGGAGTCAGTTCTCTTATGTCTTTTGGAATTATATTTTTTGAGCTAACATGTATGCTATCTAACTTGATCGGGTTTTCTGAGTTCATGGAACATGAATTTGAAATCATTATTAGCAGAAAAATCATAACGGCAAGAATGTTTTGTCATGATCATGCTAACCACATCCGTTTTTCTTTGACAAAAATAGCCCTTTTCATGGCTAATTTCATTTGCATCTATCTTATATATTTCGTCGCGATGTGTCATTTAAGCGTTTCCATTTTTTAAAAGACCGTATTGTAGATTTCACATAGGTATTGTAGAATTTAACATTTTTGTTGTTGAAACAGTTTTTCCCCTATAGGCAACACCAGAAAGTTTTGATGAGTTTTATGCAACCGTTTTATATTGATAAAAAAATTTTATCGATCTGTTAAATTTATGCCCAAATTTTTGCATTCATTCTTGGTTTGAATCCTCTTGAAGTTACCGTCTAGGTATTTTGCTTTTTTGTTGCGTGCGAAAGGCATGAGGAAGCAATTTTCCTCATTGAATTCTAAAAATTTTTCATCAGAACAGTTCCTTAATTTTTTTTTGATCAGACGAGGGTTTAGTACTTTTGTTAACTGACCATGATGTTATGGTAGTATCATCGTACTAAAAATTTACTTCGGAGTTCAAGAAGCAATGAGGCATATCATTTATGTGTATAGGAAGAAAGTTCGTCCGATGATGGAATTTGACGCGTTACTAATTGTATAAACCGTGACCTGCCTGAGAAATTTTTTTTATCCAATTTGAGAGTTTTGCTCTAAAACCTTTTTTTTCTAGCTTCAAAATGAAAATATGATATTTAACTGTGTCGAAGTCTTTCTCTAAATTGTATGATAATAGCATGCTGGATAAATTTTGCTCTAATGCCTCGCAGATTATTTCAATGAGGTTTACTGATGCTTTGATGCAAAATTTTTTGACTGGAATGCAAATTCTTTTGGGGTTACTATTCTGTGTTTACTCATGATTACTCATGATAAGCTCAAAATTATTTTTGATCAAACTTTCAAAAATTCTAGACAAAGATGTTTACAAGACATTGGGTCTGTATTTTTTGGTCGCTCCTTTTGACATAATTTTTCCAAAGACTAGGGAAATAACCTGTTTCAAACAATAGTTAAAAGCATTGAATCAGTAATCACGAATTACCGATTATGAAATCCTAATAATTTTGCAGTTTAACCCATCATGATCAGCAGGCTTTTTTCTAGTAGTTCAGTTGGTGATGCAGGAAAGAAATGGCAGCTCTTTCCACCTCTTAATTTTACTGTTATCAAAAGAAAGTTTATATGTTCGCAGCATATTTTCTGTTTTTGCAAACAAAAATGGCTGAAAAATTTGGTTGTATAATAAACATGTTGGCTCTTACGTGATGCAAACTGCTTGATATGCCGTCAAAAAACTCCTTGTTTTTGTGTTATCAGCCCTAGCCTGGAAAAAAGTTTTTTTTTCTCATATTCAATTGTTTTATTGACTACATTTCTCTGCTTCTTTTAACCTGTAGCTTTTTCGACAAATATTTGAAAAGTTGATTTTTGTCTGCTTATCTCTGATTTCACTATTTTATACCATGTTGCTCTGTTGCGGGGTTTTTTCATTAGAGCCAAAAGGACCCAATAGTGTATTCATAACATTAATCAGAATGACCACCTTGCTGCCAACATTGGATTGTGGATTACTTTCATTTTTTGCAACTCGTGGTGTATAAACAAAACATTTATCTTAAACAAGTTTTTTCGTTTTTCGATTTCTTTAGGTCCAAAATTTTTTTAGAAGAATCAAGTTTTTGGCTCCAATTTATTTTTTTAATTGCAGTAAAACTGGAACCGGAAAATGATCGCGAAGAGAAGTTTTCGATGATAATAGATTTATGAGGTTCTATCACATCGAAATCATTGACACAACATTTTCTTGTTTTGCAAGGCGGTTTGGTATTCTATCAAGTAATATAAAACTAAGGCATTTGATGAGTAATTCGCATTTAAAAAACTGTACCTCTCTTGGACAAAATATCTATGTTGATGTCACTACATATGTAATGGTTCTTAAAATTGGAAACATTTTGAAAAATTCTTCATAATGTGCAAAGATTTTTTCTAGACTTCTGTTTGACTGTCTGTAAACAACTTCGAAAAAACATGTTTTTGATTTTGGCAATTGGATTGTCTCAAGGCTGATTTCTGATTTCACAAGATCTATTTGCTCAATTAGTTTCTAAAAGAGTGATACAGATGTACAAGTTTGTTGGTTCTCTGCTAAATTGAATCTTATGTAATCGCACTTTTCAAGATAATCTTGTATTTTTTTTGCTCACAGCTGCTTTTTAGTGTCCGATTAATTCTGATGTTTTGATAACGCAACCTACAGTTTTTATGTTAACGCAAGCGATGTGTCAATAATAGGTCAGATTTCATAAAGTTTTATTTAAAAACTTTTTTAAAAAAGTAGCAATCGCTCTTTTTTGTTATCCGTTGCAACATTGTAAATATTATGGACTTTGGGGAGTCCCAAAGACAATGTCAAATCAACCTGTCATTCTTTTTTTAAATTTTTTGGTTTCAGCAAAATATACTTTATAATTCATGAACTTTTTTGAGACTTGAAAATCAGTTTCATCTTTCATATTAGACACTTTTTAAAATATGGTAGCTTAATAAAAAAGTATGTCATCCTTTTCAAAGCCAATTGTCTGTAAATGTCAGTTAAACACTTATATAATATTCAGATGATGTGAATTAACATGTTCTTTTTTGCTTAAAACGGGCGCTTGTGTTCAACATACTTTCATGGGCGCAATCTACTTGAATTAGAAGTATCTGAGAAATCTATGAAGTTTTCTGTGTGGATCAGTCTTTTTTATTAGTCTTTTGCAGAATTTTCCCTGTCTACTTGTTTTTGTTCTGATGCTCATTGAGCTCTTGTTTTTTTAGTGTTTACAATTTTGCTTTGTGTTCTGTCATCAACGGTGGTCATTGTTTTTCATCTGGATTCACCTTCACTGAAAAACCTCAGCGATTGTCATGTAATAATATTGATGTCCCAAACTTTTTTCACTGTTGACATGCTTTTCACCATTTTTCTAAATCAACATTGAATTTTTTTTTCTACTTCACTTTAGATTGACATTTTTTGTTAGTTGCTTTAGTAACCTATCATATATTACGGGTCTTGAATACTAATTTTTGTTCATACAAGACTATTTGAATTTGTAAATCACTTATCTATATTCTGTTTGTTTGAGAAAACAATGAAAAATATTTCAGCATCGCTATGAAGAAAACTTGGCTTTCATTTTCAATAGTTGTTTTTGCAAAATTTCACTCTCTGTTATCTGTTTGCCAGAAAAAAAATGACAAAGATTGAATAGGATGTGAAGTAATATCATATGTTTGTCAGAACCGGCCCTTCTTGTTCGTGTCTAGGTCTCAAGGAGAATCTTTCGATTATTGAAACTATTGTGTTGACGACATTACCTCCATAGATAATTTTTGTCCCTTATTTTTGGGAAACTCTTCTCTCGCCTCGTTTCGCAATGATTTTTGTTGTCAAAATTGAGCATGCGTCCAATGTCGAGTTTTTACCCCAAAAAGATGTACGATTAGGGGGGTTATCGAGCGATTTTTTAGCCAATTCCCCTCAAAAGACTTACATCGTTTTTTTGGGAGGGGGGTAATGAGGGTAATTCGACGTACTAGGGGGGGGGGGTAATGGGGGTTAATTTTTTTTGGGGGGGGGGGGGGGTAAAATAGTGCAAGATTAGGGGTTTTTTTTTGGGGGGGGGAGGGAGGGGGTAAAACGATGTAAGAGTGGGGGGTGACTTATTTTTGAAATTCTTCGGAAAATCTTTGGAAATTCTTCTCTCGCTTCGTTTTGCAGTAATTTTTATTGTCCAAATTTAGGATGCGTGAATACTTCTTGGGCAAATTCTGAACATATATTATAACTGCTATTGGTTTTGTGCTATTTTGGGTTTCATTGCTGTGTGAACTGCTTTTGGGTGTTGAATTGAGATGGGAAATTGCTTAAACCCTCCATGTTTCCCCCCGGGGCAGGAAATTGACTTCAAGTATTAACTGATGTAAATTAAAACAGGCTGAAATTTATATCATATTCTATCTGTAAAACTTTATGCGAAGAGTTTTTTGTTTTTGCTCTGAATATGGAGGAAGATAGCAGAAAGATATGCTTCTTTATTTCACCAATAGTTGCTTCATTAATCTCTTAGAAACGTAAGAAAAGTAATGTAAGAGATAAGTAAAGGCAATGCCGCACAGAAAAACTTATTTGAAGTTCTCTCTGAGTTACAGCAAAAGAGTTGGGCTTGTTCCTTGACTAATCGTCTATTAAATGCGCAGCAAAACAGATTAAGATTCAGAAGTTACAGGAAAAGAAATATTAGATCATTTATAAGGCTATGCCGAATCGCAAATTTAGTGGTTTCAAGGCTAACGAATATTATTTAATTGAAATAGGCCAGAATGTGAATAAAAACTAATCTTTCGAAAAAAATGTTTTATTTACGCGCGGATTAGAACATGTGATTACATGTATGAAATTACTTATAAATATTCAACACTTTGTCAGTATTTTTTCAATTTGCAAATGTAACGACTGCAAACGACTACTGACAACTATCGGCCTCAAACTCTTGCTTGCGAAATGACAACAATTTGTTAAGTAAAATTCGCAGTATTAAATTTTCCGCATTTATTAAGACAGGGAGCGGATTTTACTTAATATTGAGGTACTGGCTAAGTGGACTAATGGGAAAAACATCACTAATGGGAAAACATCACAAACATTTGAGAACTCTCCTAACATCAACTTCAGTTACTCTTTTGCGCTGAATTGTAGTTTCTTTTTCAAAAAATGTCAGCATTTTTATCTGCTCTGATATATCGGCCCATTTTAAAAGTTTCAGACCATTATTATGTTAGCTAAGGTTTTTGAGCTAAGATTTTGAAAACAAAAAACTGAAAAAAAATCACATCAATTGTACACCTTTGTCTAAAAATGAATCTGTTATCTCACTGAATATTATCTGATAATTGAGTTTACTCTTTCACAAGATTCCTTCATTAATCTATATTCAAAAATTAGCTAGCAGTAAAATTATGTTCAATCACCATCTGAATAGCCAGCACGCACGCAGTTTCGTTTCGTTGTTGCATATTTATCCGTTATCAGAAAACTGAAAGATTTGACAGATATTTGCATTGTCAGCTATTCCGTATAAACTTAACTGGAATTTTGGAATTTTTTTCGGAGAAGCTGGAATATTGAGAAGTACCTAAAAGCTAAGGAAACGATTTTACCCCAGTTTGTCATGTTGTATAGTCATACTACAATACCAGAAGCATAATAATTTCTCAAAATATGAAAGTCGATTTTGATATTTTGAATTTGGAGGCTTCAAGAATCTCGTATAGTTCTCTCCAATTAAGCGATTCAATTTATTTGAGTATTCTTTGCTATGATTTAGGACGAGGTCTAGAGGCCAATGCTAAAATTTAATTTATTTCAAGATCACTCATTTCAAGATCTTTATTTCAAAAAATGTTGGCTACCAGACTAACACAAAATGAAGAGCAGCGAGAATTTTTATGAAAAGTCTCAACTAGTTATGAGGATTCAACTGAGGTAGAAATTTTTTCTCAAAAGTCTCTGGATAAAGAAAAATCTTTGTAATATTTACAATATTATAATGCGTCTTTATGATATTTGTGGAATAAAACCATAAAATTTTTTCTCGATACAAAATTGATAAACAAATAGGGATAGTGGCGGGGGGTGAAAAAGATGATTTCTACAGCATACCCCTTGAGTTTCGAAAGTTATCTCTCGAATTATGGAAAGATAATTCTAGTGGGGAGGAGGGGAATGTCCTTCGTTGACTATAAATACACAGTCGAGCACCTCTTCAAAGTCGAGGTTATTGACATTTAATTGTAAATAATTTATTGCTGACTTGATTTTTATCTAGCCAATGTGAGCAGTTGCAAAAACAGTTGGTTTATTAAATAACCAAAGTTCTAAATCAATTTTATCTTTTTTCCCATTATCATTCAACAGAATAAAATAATTAATGATTAAACAGAATTGCAAGCAAAAGAAAGTTTGAGAAAATCTTGCTTTGGAGGAGCCGAGTTAAAGTCGGGCTTTGAAAAATTGGCTCGAGCTAAAGTCCAGCAGTAAAATATTGACCTGTGCACAACAGTCGAGATAAAGTCTTTTCATGGACCATTTGGTTATAGTATGGTCTTTTCATACCCATTTTTGGTCAAGCATGGTTTTTCATAAAACAGCGTCTAAAAATGAGCGGTAGTTTGTGATTGCACATCGTGTTCCAACCCTTGTAATCTAATAGTCTATCATTAGATAGATATATTCAGATTAATTAATAAGCGTTGTCAGTAACTATAACTTTGAAGCTACTTGCTTTCCAACAATTCAGTATATATTTGTAATTTTGTATTTCTAATCAGGTCCAAAGTTTTTCTAATGATACAAGAACTAACCTGTGTAGTTGTTTAATGTTTTAGGCAATGGTTTTATAACCTTAATGCTACTCGTTTTCGACGAAAGCTCTTTAATTTTTCAACAATTTGGCCAAATTTGCGAACATATCCAAAAGCTTGACGGATGAAACGATGCCCAAGAGAACAGACAACATGTCTTCATCGAGTAGTTGACGCTGTTGATAACTGATCCCAACCTCTTAAATAAATAATCTGCTCACACTTTTACGTGTTAACTAAAGGATTTCGGACACTGTATGTAAAAAATTGTTTTTTTTTTGTTACTTTTGGGCAGTTGCCCATGTTTTTGGTTTTTTGTGGTGCTGTCACCAAATCTCTATACCGATGTTTGCAATTGGAATTAAAATGATGCCCTAGTGAACAGAAATAATCTCAATTAGTAGTTAACGATTATAAAGACTTCATTTTGAATCATTTTGTCAAAATTTGTGTTTCGTCTGTATTTATTGTTCTTTTTGTTGTTGCATGACTTTTCTCTAATGAAAGGTCGCGGATGATTCCTAAAGAGGTACAAATCATTACAGCAGGCTTTAGGTGGTTTCCACAAACTAACCCGATATTTCCTAACAGAAATAGATTCCTCATGATGTTTTCAGAGTTCTTTATATGTTCTATATTTTCGCTCGTGTATACTTATATTTTTTTTGTTTCTCTGTCTGGTTTACGAAAGACCATTTAATCTATCTTTTTTTCTCTATTGATAGTTTGACTTTAATCCAAAATGTCTTTAAGATCAAACATATTAAGTTTTGTTTCCAATTAAAGTTTCTATTTGACGTTTTATGTTGTTATTTGTCTTGTCTCATAGTCTCAAAAAATTTGGTTGTGCCGGCTTTCTAAAGGAGCATTCTAAAGTTGATTAAGTGGTTTGGATTTTAGCCATTGGGTCGATGAATACGCATTTTTCTTGATATTTAATCAATTTAAAGTTTCACTTTGCCATTCAGTTGAGTTGTTGTTGATTTTGTCTAGTGTTTGCTTAAAGGTGTCCGTAAAAGATGCGAAGGGCACCCTATCAAAGGGTGGTATAAAGAAGTTAGTTTTCTGCGGAGGCTCATGGCAGATTTTTCAACATTATGTAAGTGGTTTGCAGAGTTTAATTTGATATTTTAAACAAAAACCGATGTCTCCTGTTTTCATCTTATTTTATATGTTTTTATTCATATTTGCACGTGTATTTCCGGATCTTTTCCGTTTGTGCCCCCCCCAGTACGTTATGCTCCCCCCAACGACAGAGCACGTGTCATTACATAGTAAATCATTATGTAAAAATATTACACGTGCGTCTGGGGGTTGCAAATAATATGCACCCACTAAGCTGGGGGGGGGGGGGGGGCACAAACGGAAAAGATCCGTATTTCCATAATATAATATTAATCGCTCTCGAAAGAAGTTTGAAGCAATTACTGTAAACGTGTATAACTTTATGTAAAATTTTTGCTGGCCATATTGTTATAGAAGAACATTCGTTCGATTTAGCTGATTGAGTGACTTTTTCACATTTTATTTTTTTGTTTTCCGTGAGCGATTTTGTTCTCAATCAGAAATTAAGTCTGTTGCTTATAAAATCCAATTACAAGACACTCTAGATGGTTGCCCCGATGATCGTGTTGTTAATGCTTCACTAGTTTACTCATGAGGTTGGCGGCTTAATAACCTCAGCTTGTGTGTGAGGTCATCTGTTAACGCGTTCTAGATGCGTTTTTAGGTCTTTGCTGTGAAAAGTAGTTAAAGCACGCATGGCTCTCTTCACACAGTAAAACAACCAGCCATTTATTAAATCTACATTGAGAGTAAGAAATCTGATTGAAAGTAAAAAGAGGTCACTCGAGCTGGATAATTTTAGGGTTATGTTAATCGAAGAAACTTATTATTTGAATTTTGGTTATATAACAGAATACTTTGAATTCAGGATCTCATCTTCATTGTTTGGCAAAAGCAGGTGCTTAGTTCACAATTGCTTTGTTCTGCGTTAGCAATTGTAGTGCTGTCGATTTTATCTTTTTCAGCAAGTTTTTCTACTGAGTTTTATTTTTGTTTATTTTTGTCCTACCTCTTCTTCAAATTTTAGACAATTGAATCTAAAAAGAGGACTAATGGGATAAGGCGCCATTATGTACAAACGCACGTTAATGGGCCTATTCGTTGGCGCTACATTCATAAAGTGTCAGACTCACAAAAATTGAACCCAGAAAAAATTTTTCTTTCTTTGTATCATCAGAAAGCCTGTTAATTGTTAATAGCTAATGTCTTCCATAACATTGAAGCTATTTGTTTTCCAATAGTTCAGCATATTTTCAACTTAAGCGCTTTTTCTGTTCTTTTTCTTTGTCTTCTCAAATTCCAGTTCGGTCATACTAAGGAAGAAAAAGTTCATATTTTTCTAATGAAACATCAATTTACTTTTGCAGTTGTTTAATGTTTTAAGCAGTGATGTTATAACCTTGATAATATTCGTTTTCATTGAAAGTTTTGTGATTTTTAAATATATGTCCAAGCCTGTAGATCTATAAAAAAGCGCTGAAGGATGAAACGTGGCCCAAGCGAACAAAATGTCTTCATTGAGTAGCTTACCTTTTTCCTGCTTGCATTGCAATTTTATGTTTTAAAAAAATGTTTTTGGGCACTTTGTGTCCATATTTTTTGGTTCTTTTGTTTTGATATCACTTAGATCATTTACTGCTGCTGGCCACTGGAATTGAAATGATGCCCCAGAGAAGACGAATAATCTCTTCAGTTAGTTGCTTACTTTTTCAAAAGAATTGTTTTTGAATCTTTTCGTTAAATTGTGTATTTCGTCTGTATTTATTATTCTTTGTGGTGGTACTATTTAGTCGCATTAATTACAGTTTGCAAATTTTTTCTTATGAAGTATATGGGTCTTTTGTAATCTTTTTATAGCTAATTTTAATTTATATTTCTTTTTTTAATTATTTGTTTTTTGGAGGATTCAATCAATGGTTGAAATTAACTCTTTTTAAGTTTCTCTTTTTGTTGATTTATTATTTAGACTTGATAGAGATAGTTTCCATCTGTTTTCTAGTGAAAAACCATTCAATCTATCTTGTTTTTGTATATTCTATTGATATTTTTACATTAGTTCTAAGTGTCTTTATGATTATATGTTTTAGGTTTTGATTGTAATTAAAGTTTTTAATTGTTGTTTTATGTGGTTATGTGTCTTCTCTCTCAGTCTCAACTTTATTTTGGTCTTGCTGGCTTTCTTGTGCGGCATTTTAATTTTTTAAGGGGCTAGGATTTTAGCCAATGGGATGGCAAATACGCAAAATATTTTTGAGAGATATGTAATCAAAGTCTCACGTTGCCACTCACTTATTGTTGTTCATTTTGTCTATTTTTTGCTGAATTGTGAAAAATATAATACCGTTTCTCGAGGTAGGTTTTTCATGTTTAAAATTTTGCTGAAACATTTTGTTATAGATCCTCTGTTCGATTTCGCACCTTGAGTGACTTTTTCAAAGTTTACTTTTTGATTTTTTGGTGGTCGATTTTTCTCTCAATCGGAAATTAAGTCTGTTGCTTTAAAAATCGAATTACTAGATACTCTAGAAGTTCGCCCCGATGGATTTGTTCTTATCGTTTCAGTCTTTTTCTCTTCAGGATGGCGATTTGATAATCTCAGCTTGTGTATGAGGTCATCTACTAATGCGTTCTAGTTGCATTTTTAGGTCCCTGTTGTGAAAAGTAGTTAGAGCGAGCGTGTCTCTTCTCATACAATCAATTAACCAGCCATTTATTAAACTTAAAATGACAGCAAAAAATCTGACTGAATGTAAATAGAATTTTTTGAAGTTTGGTTTTATAACAGAATACTTTGAACTCAAGATCTCTTTTCGTTGTTCGGCAAAATCAGGTGCTAAGTTCACAATTGCTCTGTTTTGCTTGAGCAATTGTAGTACAGTCGATTTTCACCTCTTCAACAATATTTTCTGCTGAGTTCAGCTTTTGTTTATTTTTGTCAAACAAAAATTGGAAACTAACTCTTGCTCACTTTTGTCATTACTCGCGAATACATCAGGTTTTAGAAAAGATTTAAAATACTGGTTATAAATTTAAAAGTTTCCTACCTATTCTTCAAATTTCAGACAATTGAATCCAAAAAGTGCACTAATGGGACAAGGAAACATTATGTTCAAACGCACGATAACTTGCCGGCGTTACTTGTTGGCGTTACAATCATAAGGTGTCAAAATCACAAGAAATTGTATCCGTAAAATATTTTTCTTTCTTTGTATCATCAGAAAAGCTGTTAATAAAAAATGTCATTAAATTTGAGCAGAAAAAAACAAACAAAACAAAAATTGCTTTTGAAATTTTTTAAACGTTTGACATGGTCTTTTTAATTCTAAAAAGAGACTTAGCTCTGTTGACTGATTTTTCAGAAAATGAACAATGGAAGAAATAACGCTGTAAATTATTTGAGTCTCGTTGGCTTTCTTATTGCATTGAAAAACAGGCAACGAATCAAATCACTTGTTTTTTTTCTATGAAAATATAAGAAAAGCGATCAGCAACAAGCGAAGGCAACGAGAGGATGCTTTTTGTCGTAGAACAAAAAACGTTTTCGTAATAGGTGATTTTTTGAGTTTTTCCTTGAATGTCTTACGCTGGTGTTTTTGCTTCCGAATCTTTCACAGATTGTCAACATATTAGAAATTTTTAAATCAGTTTTCATGTCTGTATTTTTGTGCAATTCTTATGCAGTTTCTTAGTCTCATATTTACATAATCATTCTCCTTGTGAAAAACAGGGGAAAAAATCCGAGTTTTTATGCGGTATGCGTATCATGTGTTAGGTGTTTTTTTTTCAAACTCGAAAAGTTTATTGAAGCCTCTCCTTTACTGCTTTATAGCATTCCACAACGCTTTAAAGCAATTAAGATGTGGACTTTGAATATGTTTATCGTAAAAGTATCAAAAGCTGAAAGCATGTTTTGTTATTTTGCTCAAATTTTTATTTAGAATAGATCTGCATTTCGTAATATTGGAAAATAATTTTCGTAAATGGAAGATTTTCAATTTTTGTTCTTTTAAACTTTGGTTTGACCAAAACAAGTTATATAACAATAATTTTGAACAATGGCGCTAAATGAAGTACAAAAAATGTAATATTCTGTCGAAAATCCCAACCCTTCAAATGATGATCAATGTAAATAGTTTATTCAAATAAAATTTGCTCTCGCCCACGATGTTAACCTCAGTTAGTTTTTAAAATTGAATCCTACTTCAGTCTTACGTAAGAATGTTGTTACCGATTAGCATAGTAATTGGAAGGGCAAGTAACTTCCAGAAGAATTCTATTAGCTTTTTAAAAATAAAACCTACAACAGCTGTCAAATAATTTGTAATCAATCTCGAGTTCAGAAGTTGCCCCTGTCAAATAGTGTTTTAGAGTTGTTAAAAAATTGTCTTTCATGTGGGCTTATTTCACTGGAACAAATATTTTGTTGATAATAATGAGAACAAAAGTTTTGTACTTTTGGTGAAGCTGCTGTCCAAAATATTTCATATATATATATATATATATATATATATATGTGTGTGTGTGTATAAATATATATATATATATATATATATATATATATATATTTATATATATATATATATATATATGTATATATATATATATATATATATATATATATATATATATATATATAGAGCGTATTTTCCTTTTCACAACCGTATAGGCGGTTGCAAAACATAAGTTTTCAGTGAACTACAAGAATGTTTTTGGATTACTATGATTTACAGAACAAAAGACATTTATTGAAGGCTAGTGGTGTCAATTTGGTGTAAAGGAATAGATATGAATTAAAATTATTGAGTTTAGTTTATTATACTTTATCATCAGAAAGCCGAGGCAGTAATTAATGAACCGAGGAAACAAACATAAAGACTAACAAAACAGGCAGAACCAAAAAAATACCGAAACCAATAATTTGAGTCTCATGCTGCTTCTGAGAGAATCACTGCTAAGAATTTTTATATTTTAGAACATTGGTATCCTGTCATAAGATATTTGGTCCTGAAATTGTTTTTACAACATCCATTCACAAACAAATGTTTCTGGAAAATGAAATAGCGTGGAATCCTCAATCCAGATGTGGCAAAACAACAAAACTAATTTGACTTCAAAATTGAGTAAACAAATTATTATTATTTCCATTTCCGCAAAAGGAAAATTCAAAGCAAAGAGACCGTTTATCAATTGAAGTATGCCTACACTTCTATTCAATCATCCCTCGAGTTTTTTACGCGGATTCATTTATTACAACAAAACGCCTTCTCGTTGGATACTTGCTGTAAAATAAAAACTATTGTTCAGTGTCAATCGGTTTTCTGTTGCTAAGTAGGCTGTTCAATCTTGAGGGTAATTAATTTTTGTTTTTTTTTTGAACCAATTATAAAGACTACAGCAATATTGTTCCAATCCTCAGTTTAATTTTGGGGGCGAGGATTTTTATGCTACCGTCTTTTCGTTTTGTTTTTAAAGTCAATTTTGGCTGACCGATGTCTTTAGTGAATAATACAAAATTAATATCATTTTAACACCCTTAAACATTGAATTGATTGTTGAAGAGGCAAGTTTCACTATTTCATTTCTTAATCAAAAATTGATTTAACTATTTCAATGTTTTCCACTTACTTATAAAAAACCCCTGAAGCTAAATTTTTGGATAAACGCGCTACAAAATTAGGATTTAATCATTTCTCTAAGGCAATATGCCGTTATGAGACCTAAAATTTAAACAAGGAGGCTTGGTAATGTGCGTTGGCAAATGATGTCCCGACCCCGCTCATCCTTATTTTTGACTTAATTGCCAATCAAATTAGGAAAAAATATTAAACATTTTTAAAAAATCTTTAAAAATTGAACCACTTAGCGATTTAAATTATGCCACATCCGCCATTAGGACTGCGAAACAAGACAAAAAAGCTAAATCAAATATAAACTGCAAGCATTATTTACGACCAAAATTTTAAGTCTTTTTTTTTAAAAAAATACTTAGTAAAGAAATCAGATAAAATTTAAACTAACCAGATTTATTGCAATTCACTAGAAAAAATGGGACCTGTCTTTGATCAATACTAGCTAACAAGTAGAAAAAAAGGCTCAAGTTACAAAATAGGTTGGGAATTTTTGGAAACAGCTATTTTCAAAGTGATGAACAAGATTAGCTAACAACTGAAAACAAAACTGGGTTCCTCTATACCTCCGTAGGGAGCGACTATGACTTGTCAAAATCCAGAATATGCAGTACGACTATAAAGAGAACGGAAAATCGAAAAAAACCTAAAATTATTGTTGCGAGAAAACGTTTTCCAAGCTGTTAAAACCATAATCCATTAGATACTTTCCTTTGCCACTATTTTCAACGCAATGTTACGATATGTGACCCTTCATTAATGAGAATTATTAACAAGTGAACAAAAAAAACAAAAAGGGCAAAGTCAGAAAATGTCATTTTTTGGAAAACAACAGATATCGAAGTCATCAAAATCATTAGTTAAAAAATTAAAATCGTTAACTAATTCATTTATTTTTTGCTTAAAAAGCGACTGAGACGTTTCATTAGCCAGAATTTGCAATTAGACTCCAAAAAAGACAACAAAAAACTAATTTAGTTTTGCGAGAAAACAGTGCCGAACCCGTTGAAATCAATGGCTATTTACTAAGAGATCTTACAATGTTCCAGTGCAGCTAACTGCAACTCAAATGAAGTTAGAGTTGACGTGTCAGTTAAAAATTTAGGTCATAAAGGGACAAAAAGGAGAAAAAATGCAACATTGCGAAAAGTTTTTTTAAACAATTAATTTCAATGTTCTGAGTTAGCACGAGTTCAACACGAGTTATCAAATAAAATTGTTAAGCAATCTCATGTACATCTCCATAAAAGCCATTGCCGTTGAGAACTGTCATTAATAAGTCTATGTTTTAAATCTTCAAAAGCAGGACAAATACAGACAAAAATGATCAAATTGAGTTTTGTACGAAAACGGTATCGGAACCGTTATATACGTTACGATATAAGTTACGAAGATATGAACAATGCTCCTTTTAACAGCAATAACTTGATAAGTGACACTTAATCAATGAGACTGAATAACAAGTAGAGTAAAGAACAGAATTTGCAAAGTTAGAAAACACAGTTATTTTTCTTGAAAACAATTAAATTCGAAATTATCAAGACCAATAGTTATCATCTGAAATCAAAAACGAGGTTCCTCTATGGTTTCACAGTAAGCGATTGAGAATTGTTATTTTCCAGATAATGCCATACGACCATAAAATGCGACATCATACGAAAAAAACATCAAAAACGTTCAAATTCAAAAAAACTTGTTACAAACTTCAAAAACGTCCGGAAATCAACAAAATTGGTTTTAAAACTCGTAGTATCAAGACTCGAAGAAATACAAAAACAGCAACCTGCAGTTATGACCAAATTATATTGCAACGAAAAACACGCCGGTCATTGCTGAGACTTATCTACAATTTAAATGATAAAATTTTGACTTAAAAATGGAAAAACTCACAAAATGTTTTTTAATTTCGGAAAAACCAGCAAAACTTTGTTTTCATAACACTGTCTCAGGACTTGTGCGTAAAATTTGCTTTTTCGGAGGTTCCACTGATTAATAGCTTGTGACAGCATTTTTTGTCTGTTTTTACAGCAAATTTTTACAAACAAACCAGCTATCAATTTAAGTTCATTTTTTAATAGTAAACTTCCCTATGAAAACAGAACTAGCCTTTTCATGGTCTTTCGTCTACTGGCAACACAAAATGTTTTCATCAAAATTTTCAAACGTAAAGTTTTCGGATTTAAACAAGTTAAATGTTTTTTATGTTTTGTTTTCATTAAAAGAGATTCCTCGCCGAAATTTTGTGGCTAGCAATTGATGTTCATTCAATAAAAAAAGTGATCAACTGCCACTAAGCAGCTTTTTTTGGGAAAGAAATTAAAAATTTTATTTGTTTCCTTAATCAGAAACTCATCCAAACGTCAAATATATTTTTTGATATTAAACGCTGAGTTTTCCGATACAATTGTAAAACCAGCTAAGAAGTTCTTTGATGAGGAATGGTGTTTACATTTCTCCTCTGTAATGTTTTGCAAATCTGATCGCTGCGCAAACAATTTTTCAGGATCATAATGTGATGAAAAATAAGCAATAAGAGTTTGTATTTTAAAATGGCTTGCTGGTTTTATTTTTAAAATCGTTAACTAATTCATATACTTTTGCTTAAAAAGCGACTGAGACTCTTCATTAGCCAGAATTTGCAATGAGGCTACAAAAAAGACAACAAAAAACTAATTTAGTTTTGCGAGAAAACAGTGCCGAACCCGTTGAAATCAATAGCTATTCACTAAAAACTCATACGATGTCACATTGCAGCTAACTGCAACTCATATGAAGTTGTAGTTGACGTGTGAGTTAAAAATTTAGGTGATAAAAGGCCAAAAAGGAGAAAAAATGCATTATTGTAAAAAAAATTTTTAAGCAATTAATGTCAATGTTCTCAACAACACGAATTATCAACTAAAATTGTTAAGCAATCTCATGTACATCTCCATAAAAAGCCATTGCCGTTGAGAACTGTCAATAATCAATCCATTTTTTAAATCTCCAAAAGCAGGACAAATACAGACAAAAAATTATAAAATTGATTTTTTTTACGAAAACGGTATCGAAGCCGTTATAAACACAATCTTTTCACTGCAAATATAAGTAACGAAGATACGAACAATCCTCCTTTTAACAGCAATCACTTGATATGTGACACTTAATCAATGAGACTGAATAACAAGTAGAGAAAAAAGAACAGAATTTGCAAAGTTAGAAAACACAGTTTTTTTTTCTTAGAAAAAACCATTAAATTCGAAATTTTAAAGACCAATAGTTATTATCTGAAACCAAAAACGAGGTTCCTCTATAATTTCACAGTAAGCGATTTAGAATTGTTATTTTCCAGATAATGCCATATGACCATAAAGTGCGACAGCATACGAATAAAAACCATCAAAATCTTTCAAATTCAAAAAAATTCAATAAAAACTTCAAAAACGTCCGGAAATCAACAAAATTAGTTTTAAAACTCGTAGTATTAAGACCCGAAGAATTGCAAAAACATCAACCTGCAGTTATGAACAAATTATATTGCAACGAAAAACACGCCGGTCATTGCTGAGACTTATCTACAATTTGGTTGATAAAAATTTGACTTAAAAATGGAAAAACTCACAAATTATTTGTAATTTCGGAAAAACCAGCAAAATATTGTTTTCATAACACTGTCACAGGACTTGTGCGTAAAAGTTGCTTTATTTGGAGGTTCCAGTGATTAATAGCTTGTGACAGCATTTTTTGTCTGTTTTTACAGCAAGTTTTTACAAACAAACCAGCTATCAATTTAAGTTCATTTTTTAATAGTAAACTTCCCTATGAAAACAGAACTAGCCTTTTCATGGTCTTTCGTCTACTGGCAACACAAAATTTTTTCATCGAATTTTTCAAACGTAAAGTTTTCGGATTTAAACAAGTTAAATGTTGTTTTTGTTTTGTTTTCATTAAAAGAGATTCCTCGCCGAAATTTTGTGGCTAGCAATTGATGCTCTTTCATTAAAAAAAGTGATCAACTGCCACTAAGCAGCTTTTTTGGGAAAAGAAATTAAAACTTTTATTTGTTTCCTTATTCAGAAACTCATCCAAACGTCAAATATATTTTTTGATATTGAACGCTGAGTTTTCCGATACAATTGTAGAACCAGTTAAGAAGTTCTTTGATGAGGAATGGAGTTTACATTTCTCCTCTGTAATGTTTTTGCAGATCTGGTCGCTGCACAAAAAAGTTTCCAGGATTATATTGTGATGAAAAATAAGCAATAAGAGTTTGTATTTTAAAATGGCTTCCTGGTTTTATTTTTAAAATCGTTAACTAATTCATATGCTTTTGCTTAAAAGATTGGTTATTTGGTGTAACTTTTCAAAGAAATCTGAGAAACAAGGAGGCTCGGTAATGTGCGATGGCACATATGGTTCCGACCCCGCTCATCCACAATTTTGGCATTATTGTCTACCAAATGAGAAAGAGATGGAAAAGCACAAAAAGTTCAAGTATTTTTCAAAAAAAAATGGTGTATGAACGAAAAGATAGCCTCCAAAGCAAAAAACTCAGTGGAAAAACAAAGCAAAAAATAGCGTCAGATAAAACTGAAGATAACCAAAATAACTTGTAAGTCAACATAAAAAATGGTTATTCACCAGTTCATAATAAAGCTTGGCAACAGTTAGACAAAAAAGAACAGAAACTTTAAAGTTAGAAAACTCGCTGAATTTAAAAAAAACAATTAATTTCAAAGTAATGAAAACCATTAGGAATCAACTAAAATATCCCATAGGTTTACAATTACCAATGCTTCTATAGAAGGGAATTAAGAACTCTTGGTATTCAATTTTTTTTGCAGTTACAAAAAAGAACAACAAACAGACAACAAAGAAAAATCAATTAAAACTTGCCAGAAAATTCTTTGGAAGCCGTAAAGTCATACTTTGGCGCCCCAAATATGTTCGATTGCACCTTTGTTGAACAAAGATAATGTATTATTTGGCAGCTCTTTATTGAAAATAAGCAAAAATTAGACAAAAGAAAAAAATGCGAAATTTTGTAATACTTGTTTTTCGAAAAAAATTCATTTCCAGACATAAAAGCCATTAATTACAAAATGAAAAATTTGAATATGTTCGTCCATTCTTCCAAAGAAAACCCTTGAGACCTGCAATTATCCAGAATATGTCTTACGTCTACAAAAAGAACGTCAAATATGACAAAAATCAAAAATTCATTTGTTTTTTTTTTGTGGAAAACCCGTGTCGAAGCCAGTAAAGTCATAAGAATTTTTGAAAACATTAGATTTTTTGACACCAATGCCTTTTGACACCTTCTCTTGACAAAAATGATGTCATCTTTAACCTTTAATTAACGAGACCAGGTAACAAACGGACAAAAAAAGGAAAAAAAATTGCGAAGTTGAATTTTTTTTTTCATTTTGAAAAAACAATTGTTTTCAAAGTAATGAAAGCCGTTATCTATCCTCTAATATCAGAACATCGACTCATCTACTCTTCCAGAAAGAGCCAATCAAACTGGGTCATTGTACAGGAATTTAAATACGACTAAAAAGACAAAGTAAAACCGACAGTTAAAGACAGAATAAAAAATTCAGTTAAATTCTTCGAGAAAGTACTGTCGAAGCGGTAAAGAACCACAATCTATATCTTTAAGGATTTAAATATTATCAATTTTGCGTTATTTTGAACGCGAAAAATGTGATATATGAATTGACAATAACGTGATAATTTGACAAAACTAGAAAACATGAAAAATGGTCAATTACCTAAAAATTAAAAAAAAATTGTGAAATCTAGTAGTATCAAAGCCAGAACACCATAACTTAAGGCGTAAAACCGGAATAAAGACTAAATTTGAATTCAGCAGAAAGAAGGAGCACTCTTTGATTGCTGACACTAAGCAACAAGTTGACCAAATTAAAAGAAAAATGGAGGCAAAGTTCCATAGGCCAATTATTATTTCAATATCAAATATTGTAAAAGTCAAAACGACCATAAGCATTCAAGCATTCAACTAGATAAATTAATTTTGAGCTAACTAGGAAGCCAATAGGACCTATCACTAGTGAGCTTTGATTTGAAAAGTTCTGTAATTTAATTAATATAAAAAAAATCGAGTTTTTTAAATAAAAAACCGACTGACGACAATCCGAATTGTTTTTGGATTGTAACGGTCCAAGATTGGTACAGAACTAGTCCTGCTAATGCTGATTGTCCATTAGGAATATTTAATTTTTGGAATGTCATTGATATAGATATTTTGTTAGTTAAAAAATCAAAAATAAATGCTGCGTTTGTGATAATCAACGCATACAGTTAGCAAAAAACGGCAAAGTTTTATTTACAGAGCATTCTCAACGGAAGTTGAAGTGGAGTTGGCCCCCTATCGAGTCTACAGAGATTGTGTTAGTGGTGTTTGGGTGTGTACTTCCTGCAAATTTAATCAAAGTGGACTAAAGAAGTTATTTCGAGCTGTTTTTGATGAAAAAGTCTGAATTTTGTGAAACATTTTGCCGGAATTTGAGACAAAAAATTCAATAAAAATAGCTGACAGTATATTCTGTCTTTAAACGTAAAATCAACAAAATTAAATTTTATCAAAGTTTATCAAAGTATTCCAGAAAATGTGAATAAAATCTCACCGAAATTCACTCTATTTTCTCAAAATTTAAACCTCGATAACTCCCTGTAAACAACGAAAATTAAAAAAATCTTTTTAATTCAATATTCCAGGCTGGACAAGCTTTCTAATGATACCAGTCTCTACGATGAATATATCGATCGGCCAAAATTGACTGAACAAAAAAAAACCCATTTGAGTATAATGTTCCTCCCCCCCCCCCTCAAGAGGGGTCGGAACAATTAGCTGCTTTTTCTCTATTTTATCGTTAATTTATAATTTTTCAAGCTGCTGCTTTTTTAGTAAATAACTGAAGGCTTCTTTCCTTCCTGGAGATTATATTCATATACTGATTATATTGATATATATTGATTGTTATCACAAAATGATCTTGATTATGTCACAAAATGTACCACATGTTTTGATGTATATTCTAGTTTAACACAGCGTTCAAAGAAAACATTAATAAAAGTGTATTGTAAAAAAGTATATTCTGTTGCATGTTCTAAGTTCTTAAAACTCTAGTTCTGAATTTTAATTCTAAAATTGTGTAATTTCAAGATCTGAATAGTCTACAATATGCTTAAGGCTTTTTTTTGTTAACGTCACCCAAGGTTCCATACTTTGCATATTATATTACATACAAGGTTATGCAAATTTTTGTTAGCAGATTTACTTTATTCTTTCCCCGTTTTTTTCTAAATTCCAGTAATCTCCTCCTTTTTAACATTTATTTACTAAAATCTGTCTCTCTTAGAGCGGCTTCAAGTCGCTATCTTTTGATTGTTGTGGTGATAAAAATTAGAATAAACAGAGACAACATGTGGTAAATTACGGTTCACTTAAAACTGTCTGTGATTATAGGCTGAATTCCTAAATACTGTATTTTTTTCCTTGTTTCATAAAAATGACGGTAAAATTCAAGGCCTCTTTCACTTTATTCGTTGTTTTTAGCTCTTCGGGCAATTTTTAACATTATGAATTTTTGACATGTTGAAGGCCAATAGTGTAAACTTTAATCAATTTTCTATCAAATTTTGATATGATTTTGTTTTTTTTTTCAGCCGTTTAATGATTTTTCAAGGCTAAAAATAGACTCTTCATTTAGAATGATGCAACAGCTCAAAGGCTTCTGAGCTATAAATTATAATTCGGATCGAACAATGTTCGAAATGACAACACATACACGTACAGGCATCCTGTCACAAATAATACACATAAGTCTGTGCGCATTATTGTTCCTGATATTTTAAGACCTAAGAAGCAGGAAATATCAAATTGCTTTTTTTAGCCGAGCTGTGCATTTTTTGAAGGATAATTAACAAATTTCACAATCTAACAGTCGCAGAATATATGCTCTTTGTATTTCTTTGAGTGTAAGTACTTATTGAAAAATTGCGGGGGCAGTTCAATGGACTACAGTGCTTCTTTAATAAATTTTAATCTGACCAGTTCTTAAAATACATTACTGTAAAATTTGTGTCTCCGCGTGTCTTTTTTGTCTGTATATTTTGTGGATAAAAAATTATTCGTGTCTCGCCACTCCAATTATGCTTATAACGGTATGGTCATTTTTATGGTCAGTTATTATGGGCTTTATCATGGACTCGCTTCAAACCCCCCCGCCTGTTAACTGCTTGAGTGATTAATCCAAAGCAAAGCCAACTTCCCAGTATGTCGGCTTAATTCCCCCTTTTGCAGACCCCGAGAACAACCTTAACACCACGTGACCTGATTATTCTATTCCTTATACCACACTGTCTTTATTAAAACGCTTCAAACAATTAGTCGAGCTTCGTTTCCGCCTGATGGTACAGCTCTTGCGCTTATTAGCCCTTAGCAGCCGCGATCTGAACAGAATTTCAAACTAATTTGTTCACGCAGCATAATAATAAACGGTTCACATCCCTGAATAGAAAACTGATCCAATATATCACGCTCTTGAAAATTCGAAGTCGTCAAAATTTTCAAAAAAACTTTTGCTTGTTTCCCGCTTTTTCACCCCTATGTGATTAACCACCCCTATTATTTGACCCCGATTATTCCAACCCTCTATCATTTCACCCAGATTTTAATCCTTTACATAGTTGGCCACGATTAACATTGGTACTAATATTGTTTGGCCATGCCTCAGCGGCCCGTGGCATGGGTAATATCTCAACAACAACAAACTGGGAATTAAACGATCTCCTTTAATTATCCGAAAAGTTCCTTGTAATGCTGCGACTTCTCAATTTCGGGGTGAAATAATAGAGGTATAAAATAATATGATTTTGAGATATGTGGGTTTAAATTATTAGGGGGTGCAAAGAAGTAGAACCGTTGTTTTGTACTCCCAAAAATAGATCAAGTTTGCTCTCAAAAATAGCTCTCAAATTACAACCCAAGCATAATTAGAATTAACATCGAAGTATTTCTTTGCCGACTTTAAATAAGAAGCATTGGTGATGTGCTAATCCGTAGATATTCACTCAGGTATGCAGAAAAGAAGGTTGTAAACGGTCCGTAACCGTTTAGCCCCCCAATCCTTCCCCTTGTTATTTAGTTCAAATTTATTGAGGGCATATTTATAAACGCTGTAAAAGTCATATCTCTAACATTGACTTTTTATGACTTTCAATTCCAAACTTTTTCACTCATTATCATGCATGAGTTTCATCGTGCCACACTTAGCTTTGATCATAAATGCGGGTATAAATCACTCCTTTGCAAGCTGTTATTTAACAATCATACAAGCTTATAGAAGAACACACAGCAAAACAAAATCTTGAAAATCAGTCGTTGTCTCTGAAAGCGGATCAGATTAAAGAAAAGATAACAAATTCTGGCGCATCCTAGGTTTTAAAACCGAACCATCGACTCACAATACAGAGACAACTTAAAATTTCTGACTTCTAGTTTTTCACTAAAACATTGTAAAATCCCACTACCTAGCTGAATTAAACGTGTTATAGATTTATTCTTTCTGATATTTTTAGCACATCAAATTTAAAGGCTGTCAGGCTTTCTAAGTAAGTTACAGTTCGATGACCGTCCCCATGCATCGTTCATTGCACTCCGAACATCATGATGCAGTCCGCTCAGTGCAGTTCTCTAGACCATGCGGCTAGAGGTCCCACATTTGCTAATAGGATGATTGACTGGCTTCTGAGTGGGCGAGGCTGCGGGTTCTTTTTTGAACCAACGCATAGGCCTACGACGGGGATAGTCGAACATATTTATACATAGGTAGCAAAACCTGATCTTTCTTAAATTATAGCACGTTCTAGTTCAGCTAAAACACTTTGACCCTAAGTCTAGCGAAAGAGCATTAAAGAATTCAGGGTTTGATTAAGCCTTTCATACATTCAAAATGATGCACTAGCTGATTCTGATTTACAGTTTTGCACCTGCTGCCACGCAAGTGCAAAAGTTTTTGTTTCTAGGCACAAAATTTTTTAAAAAGTAAAACAGTATCCTCCCCAGGTTAGGGTGTTTCTCTGCGACCGTGATCAGACAAAACCTTCCCAACAACGCAAAGCGTACGTTAAATACTTTAATAAACAGCATTCAAGCAAGATTTGGTGAAACATAAGACATCGAAACGATTGATAGTTGTCCACAACAGCAACATAAAAAGCATTCCAGTTATTTTTGATACAAAAAAAAATTAGTAAGCGTTCTAACTGCACTTTAAGTGCTAACTATAATTGCAGTGACTCATAACACTCCTAGTGCAATCAAGTTTTTTTTGTGTATGTCATTGTGCAACCAAAAACTAAGTAACCATTAGTCAATGAGACAAGCCAAATGCATCTCAAGCCAAACCAAGACAAATCAACCTCCAAGGCTCGACTCATGCAACTCTTGAAGTTTTAAGTCCTTGAGTGGGAAGCAGCATTGACGAACAGATGCAACAAACAGAAGCAGCAGCAGACCTCCAAGAGCTCGTTGACGAACTTCGACTGCAAAAAGCGGAGCTTGATTACATGTGTAACAAACTCATAGAACTACAGTTGACACAAGAAGAGTTCGACACTGTTGCTGCAGAGTCTGCGCGGAGAAATTGCAAATGGTTGAGAACCAAACAACAAATCAGATTGCTTCATGGGTCAAATCACCAAAAGTTCTTCTCTTCCGACACCTCCTCGGAAGAACCCAACAAACTACGGAGCCAAGTTGTTGTTTCAGGAACCAGACCTAAACAACCAAGCGGAATGAGACGTAAAATGCCAACGCAAAATGCAGGTGAAAACGCACACGACCCCACAATTTTGAATGGACCAATGATCAAGTGATGGTGAATGCGTTCAGTCTACCAAAGATTAATCTCGACCATTTCGCAGGCAACCTATTGATGTGGCATCAATGGTACAGTTTTTTAAGTCAACCATTTACGACAATCCAGCCCTTTCAACTGTTCAGAAAATGACATAGTTGCAAAACTCTGTAACTCACAAAGCAAAAGACTTCATCTGTGGTTAGTCTTACAACGGAGACTTCTATGAGGAGGCACTTAAGGAACTTATCAGAAAGTTTGGAAAGCGGCAGCATGTTGTGAGTGCGTGCCTCACACAACTTGAACTATGGCCTAATTCCAGAATGGATGATCACAGAAGCTTCGTAAGTTTTGCGTCCTTCCTCAGACGTTTGGTACAGACCCTTCGACTTCACCATTTTGAATGGGACCTAAAAGCTTCTGCGGTAGTTGAAGTTGCAAAGGAAAAGTTGACAACACCAATGACAATTCGCTGGAATCAACATGCAGGGAGCATGAGAAGAGAGAAACCCAATTTGGCTGATTTTGCAGATTGGATAAGCACATATACAGAGGCTTGCGAGGATGTCTCTCAAAGACCACAAAGAACAGTCCAGGTTGAAAGACTTTCCCAAGGCCAGAAACACTCCAACATAATTTTTCAAGCCAGCTCAAACTGTCAACTATGCTCTGGGGATCACACCTTTGGTCGCTGCAAAAAATACCTGATCAAATTTGTAGCTGACCGTCAGCAATTGGTGAGGCATCACAACATGTGTGTCAATTAATTGAAGAGACATGAGAGTAGATTTTGTAAATTAAAAATTCGATTTCTTGTAGACAGATGCAATGGGTTTCATCATTCAACTCTCCATCGAGACGAAATGAGGTCTTCGCAGAGAAGTGAGTTTTAAGCAACGAGTAAAGGAGGATTTCAACCCAGGAAAAACCCGGTGCAGTCAAATTACGGTAAAAACTTCAACCATACAACGTCTCAGCTTTCGTCAACAGCCAGTAACGCGCCAAATACCAACAACAGAAGGGGATATAATCAAAACAATTTCAATTCTTGTAATCCAAGCCATGGAAACAACAGCTCGCGTCAAATTGCCAATCAGCAGCACAGCAATCCTCAGCAATCTGATGACAGAAGTAACAGCCACTTTCATTCAGTGACCAGCAACGAACTGAATGATGGGTCAGCAACACTTCAACGGGTGCAAAACCACACTTGCCGCAAAAATCGGGAACCCAAATGGGTCAGAACTTTTATTCAACGCTCTTCTAAAAAGACTTCACTATAGAGACTTATGCACTTTTGGTCAGTGGAAGTGATGATACACAGATCACACAAAACTTTGCTCATGCTCTTCGAATTAGTGTCCCTGAAGATATAGAACTTCCTCTAGCTTCGCTACATGGGGAGCACACAGTGACAACAGCTGATGTCTTGATTGGAATTGGTTCACTTCGCAGCTCAAAACCAGTGACAGGTCTTCCTGTGTACGCAACCTCCATCGAGCATTTCCAGATGCTGACTGCCCCCGCAGAAATGTTGAATAGACTTCGTAGAGACCATGATCATCTGGCAGAAATCATTTTCCCACAAATTTGTGACAACAAAATTGGATTACTCATATTAGCTGATGCCTTTCTGGCTACTGTTTCGAGATATTTCTCTACCGGCAAACCAGGAACACCCTACGGCGTCAACACACTGTTAGGATGGACTTTGACAGGCCCTGTGCCAGAAGAGTACTTTCAACCAAACAATAAAGGAAGCAGCAACCACAACATCACTCTTTTCAACCATTTCTAGCGAGGCAGTTACGACACGGACAAAAACCTTCTACATCTGTTTTGGACCTTTGAAGGTGTCAACTTTGGTCAGGGTTCTACAAAGGGACACAATGAAGAGGACCAGAAGCCACTAAAGACTTTGGCAGAGATCACACATCACAACGGGAAAGATATGAGATTGGACTCCCTTGGCGAAAAAACATCACACTGCCCAACAACTACTTCATGACAAGGGCACGCCCTGCAGAAGCGATTAGAGAGAGACAACCAACTGAAACAGAGAGATATTCCTACTATCTTTGATGATATGGATAAAGGATACATAGCAGCTGTTACGAACCAGGATGCAAAGAGCGTTTTGTATCTACCGCATCATCCCGTCATCAACAAGCAAAAACCAGACAGGATAAGGCGAGTGACAAATGGAGCCTAAAAATACAAAGGAATTTCTTTGAACGATGCGCTGCTATCGGGACCGGACCTTTTGTGCAATCTACATGGAGTTCTTCTACAGTTTCGTCAGTATAAGGTTGCAATAACAGCAGGCATAGAGGCTATATTCATAAAAGTTGAAATCAGAGAAGAAGACCAAGATGCTCTCCATTTTTTGTGGAGCGACAATGAGAAGGAGAGGACATCCAAAAACCAATGACTCAATTTTGGAGCAACTTGTTCTCCTGCCTGCGCAATTTTTGTTCTGCAAAAGTGCGCCAAGGATAACAGACAACAACATCCAGAAAAATTCGGCTCAATCACAAAACAATTCTACATGGATTACTTCATTCAAACATTTTCAACAGAGGAAGAGGCTTCAAAGACAGCGACTGAACTGAAACATATTCTCAAAACAGAGGGATTCAACCTCACCAAATTTCTCAGCAATAACCCTGCTGTGCTTGAAAATATTCCAGAGGAAGACAGAATTGGAGTTCTAAAGTTGCAAAGGATACTTGGTCAAGCATGGAACCTGAATCCGATCAACTTCTTCTTGCGAAACCCAAACTGAGCTATGAAAACGAGAATATCACACAGAGACAGCTTCTCTCAATGGCTACTTCTTTGTTTGATCCCATTGGGATAATCTCGCCTTTTGCAATTGACTGAGATGCATCTTGCAAAAAGTCATCAAACAAGGACACAATTGGGACCAACTACTATCAAAGGAAAATTACCGCAAAATTCAGCAATGGATGGAAGTCTTCCAGAATATGTCTCCAATTCAGATTCCCAGATGTCTAGTTCCCAACATCGACGGAACTCACGAGTTGCAAACCTTCACAGACGCTTCACTTTCAGCAGCATCAGCAGTGGTGTACTGCTGACGGCACAATATCTACCCACTACGTCATCAGCAAATCCAAGGTGGCACCAATCAAACAGATGAGCACTTCCAAATTGCAGCTCGAAGCAGCTACATTGGGAGCAGAACTAGCAGGCTTCTGTGAGACCGAGATGAGAATAGATGCTAAGAACAAAAAATTTTGGACCGACAGCACAGCAGTGCTCAGCCTGATCAAATCAAAGTATCGACATAAGATATGCACCGTAAACAAGCTCAACAAAATTATCGAGAACTCAAACAAAGACGACTGGCGATACGTACCAGGAAAATTGAAACCGGCTGATCATGGTACCAAAGGTCTAGCTCCATGCGATCTTCAAACTTTGTGGATAAAAGCACCATCTTTCTTGATCAAACGTGAGAGCGACTTGATGTTCTCCGGTGAGAAAACAGCTCAAACATTCGGCACTCAAGTTGATGACAAGACCAGTGAAAAACCGTTGGTAGATCCAAACAGATATTCAAATTGTCCTAGACTCCTTGGCACAATTAGGACAGTGTTTTCAGCAATACGCGTACTGAAGAAGTTGATCAAACTCGGCGTGCCCTTCGACTTGGACGAGTACGCGGCAGACGAAAACACGGCTCGAAACTTTCTCCTGAGGATATCTCAGTCCACACAGCTCATGGACACAGTTTCTTGACTTCAAAGTGGACTACCCCTAGACAAGAAGGACAAACTATTGCCATATACACCCTTTCTGGATAGCGACGGAATTCTTAGGGTAGAGGGACGAATTCAAAAGTCTGGATTGCCTTTTCAGAGCAAACATCCGGTGATACCCCACAACAAGTACAGAGTTGCCAAACTGCTTATCGAGAAAGCAAATCACGACTGCGGGCATCATGGATTTGAACATATTTGTGCACATATCCAAGTAACATTCATGATAGTTGGAACCCGCAGAGCTCTAAGAACTTTGGAGAAGTACTGCTTCATCTGCAGACGCTGGCGAGCAGACAATGCCAGACCGAAGATGGCACCTCTACCAAATTTTTGCTTTCCGGAGCACTCCAAACTCTACCCATTTGTGAATAATGGAATGGACATGTCCGGTCCTTTTCACATTGAAAGATCCAGAACCCAGACAGAATTCAATTATGTCTGCATGTTTACATGCTTGGTCACACGAGCAGTACACTTGGAAGTTTGCGAGGACCTCCCCACTGACTGTCTGCTAATGGCTATTCGACGTGTTGTATCCAGACGAGGATACCCTGATGTCATTGTTTCGGAGAACGGAAAAGACTTTGTTGGAGCTAACCAGGCATCGAAATCCAAATTTCAGAAAAACAACAAACCAGACAACAACTACATACGTCTCCGTCTCCAGCTGGCGCAAAAAAACATCCAGTGGACGTTCAACCCACCTATGGCACCGCATTTCGGAGGGGTTTGGGAGAGATTTATCCAGTCGGCTAAACAAAGCCTACTTGTTGTCCTCGGAAGCTGCCCAAAAAACTTTTCAGTCTTTCATACAGTTATAGCTGAGGCAGAAGGAATTCTTAATTCACGCCCACTGACGCATGTTGGGAGCACTTTGATCAACGAGGAACCATTAACGCCGACCGAATCATTTCTTGATGAGAAGACGCCACTTCTGCCTAAAACCTCTGGCAAAAACAGCAGAACTCGGTTTTCAATTAAAGACTTCAAGGAGTCACAGACCCTGTTGGACCAATATTGGTCTTGTCTTCTAAAAGAGTTTGTACCGGAACTTAACAGACGGACAAAATGGCAGCAAGCCAACGCTGAGCTCAAGGAAAATGATGTTGTTTTGGCACTACAAAGATTTTAAACACCAAGGAATTTGGCCCATTGGTCTGATCTCCAAAGCACATGTGAGTAGAGATGGAGTGGCAAGAAGCTTCGACATGAAGAGCGGTACTGGCATGGTGCAACGTCCTGCAGTGAGATTGGGTAAAGTGTTTGAAACTGACAATGATTCTTCTTCTTCGTTGGCTGCGGACGATGAATGAATACTCCTTCAATCATGTCAAAGTGATGCATAAAACTCACTTAAGCGGAATCTTTTGAAACAGTAAAATTGAATTTCTGATGTCGACCATTTTGATTTTTTCTGATAAATTTATTTGCTAAGTTTTGTTGTTGCTTGCCGGAGTGTAAACGGTCCGCAACCGTTTAGCCCCCCAATCCTTCCCCTTGTTAGTTAGTTCAAATTTATTGAGTTCATATTCATAATCGCTGTAAAAGTCATATCTCTAACATTGATTTTTTTCAAGACTTTCAATGCCAAACCTTTTCACTCCTTATCATGCATGAGTTTCATTGTGCCACACTTAGCTTTGATCATAAATGCGGGTATAAACCTTACCGTTGTAAGCTATTATTTAACAATAGGACAAGCTTATAGAAGAACACACAGCAAAATAAACTCTTGAAAATCATTCGTTGTCTCTGAAAGCAGATAAGACTAAAGAAAAGATAACAAAGGTCTTTAGGGACTTTTCCACCCCAGGTTGAGATGTCATCGCTAAAAACCACTAAAAAAGTCAGGTTTGCGGTGAATGCGGTGAAAAGATTACAAGAGTTGCAATTTTTAGCATTTAATGCAATTAATGCGGCAAAAAAAAATCAGCGCTAACAATCGCAAATCGTACAAAAATTCACCGTTTAAAGTCATTGTAAATATTTTGCAGTGAATTTTCGAAAGGTGGGCGAATTTTAGTGGTGAAATTTTGATTTTCACTACTTCCCGTTGGTGGCGGAGAATTATTTTTTTCTCCGCTTAAGCGGTGAAATTAGCAAAATCACGGCTAAAAACAGCGAATCTTGCAAAATTTCAACGCTTTTATTTTACTTAACGATTTTTGAAACTCATTTATATTCACAAGAAACATCAGTGAAGTAATTAACAGAAAGTGCAGTGGAAAAAGTTGTTGTTGATATGCATAAGATGAGAGGTTCGAACCCGTTCACAGCAGTTTGGTTTTTGTCTAAGAAATATGGTGAATGCGGTGAAAATAAAAACTTCACCGCTAAAAACCGCAAACCTTAAAAAAACACCGATTCCACCGCATTCATCGGAAAAAGATGTAGGTCGATTTTTTGAGTTGCTTTCTTCAGTTTGCCTGAGGGAAGACTTAAAATATGTCCTTTGTATAGACCGACATCAGGTAGTTTTAAAGCTTTTTCTGAAATTTTATATAAACGTATCCTGCTTTTGTAAATGGAAAGCGATCTTATCTTCTTGACTGACTTCAACTTCCCTCAAAGCATAGCGCTTGAATCTTTTTTCAATTAAACATTACTAACTCAGCTTATTGAAGAATCAACCCAGCAAGGAGGTAACAATCTTGACAGTTTAGTCACTAATCAGCGCTTTGCAATTTCAACCATCGAAATCACAAATGTGAACAACAGTGACCGCAAAATGATCAAATTGCGTCTGTTACGAGGGAAAGAATTGATTTGACATCAAAGACACGTATATAAAAATCATGGAATAAAACTGATAAAGTAAAATTTGAAAAAAAAATTGATCTATTGTTGACCCTCACTCAGCATCTGATTTACCTTGACAAAAACTGCGAGTTACTGATAGTTTTTTTGATAGCAAAACGGGAAACAATGCCAATCAAAGGAGAATTTCTACAAATCAGAATTTGTCCGTTCTTCGACAAAGAGTTAAAAGTACTAAAAAAAACAGTCGTTAAGTGGAAAAAAATTCAGGACGCTACAAACTTACCAAAACAGAGAAAGTCAACTGTAGCCAATTCAGAAATGGAAAACGGGAGCCGACAAAAGAAAACAGCGTTCCATGAAAAAACCAATAACAAAAATCTAGACTTGAAGAAAAAGTTTAACTGTTTTAGTCAATAACTCGGAATCAGGTCGTTGGAAGTGTGACCATCAGGTTGGTTCACAGACAAAGAAAAAGCCAAGAAATTCAACATCTTTTTTGAAAACAAGATGAGTAAGATCCAAAATTCCATAGAGAACAAAAATTTGATCTTGTATGGGAGTCTATTCCCAACAAAATAATTCAACTAAGGCAACTGCACATTGCTGGACAGCTTTCAATCTATTGACGTTAATGATCTAAACAATATCCCCAAGGAGACGTCTAATCCATTCTGCTATTTAGACCCAGGAGAGCATAAACCAAGACGATACTGCAATGGAAGATCTGATATTTAAAGTACACAAAATAGTTGAAGCATACATTCCTTTAAAACTCAAAATATATCCAGATAAGTCTGAAGTGCTCTTATGCTATCTACTAAGAAAAAAAGATCCAACATTAGCAGTTTCGAACTTACTGACAGCTAAGTGAAAATGCAAATCCAAAAGACACGAGTTCGTGCTACAACTAACTAAAAATTGCACAGAGTAAAACATTTTCCCTCACTTGAGTCTGGAAAAATGGCAGTGCAAATTCTTAACCGTTTAGCCCCCCAATCCTTCCCCTTGTTAGTTAGTTCAAATTTATTGAATTCATATTCATAATCGTTGTAAAAGTCATATCTCTATTATTGATTTTTCAAGACTTTCAATGCCAAACCTTTTCACTCCTTATCATACATGAGTTTCATTGTGCCACACTTAGCTTTGATCATAAATGCGGGTATAAACCACACCGTTGTAAGCTATTATTTAACAATAGGACAAGCTTATAGAAGAACATACAGCAAAATAAACTCTTGAAAATCATTCGTTGTCTCTGAAAGCAGATAAGACTAAAGAAAAGATAACAAAGGTCTTGAGGGACTTTTCCTCCCCGGGTTGAGATGTCATCGCTAAGAACCGCTAAAAAGTCAGGTTTGCGGTGAATGCGGTGAAAAGATTACAAGAGTTGCAGTTTTTAGCATTGAATGCAATTAATGCGGCAAAAACAATAATTCGGCGCTAAGAATCGCAAATCGTACAAAAATTCACCGTTTAAAATCATTGTAAATATTTGCGGTGAATTTTCAAAAGGTGGGCGGTTTTTAGTGGTGAAATTTTAATTTTCATCACTTCCCGTTGGTGGCGGAGAATTTTTTTTTTTCCGCTTAAGGGGTGAAATTAGCAAATTCACGGCTAAAAACAGCGATTATTGCAAAATTTCAACGCTTTTATTTTACTTAACGATTTTTGAAACTCATTTATATTCACAAGAAACATCAGTGAAGTAATTAACAGAAAGTGCAGTGGAAAAAGTTGTTGTTGATATGCATAAGATGAGAGGTTCGAACCCGTTCACAGCAGTTTGGTTTTTGTCTAAGAAATATGGTGAATGCGGTGAAAATAAAAACTTCACCGCTAAAAACCGCAAACCTTAAAAAAACACCGATTCCACCGCATTCATCGGAAAAAGATGTAGGTCGATTTTTTGAGTTGCTTTCTTCAGTTTGCCTGAGGGAAGACTTAAAATATGTCCTTTGTATAGACCGACATCAGGTAGTTTTAAAGCTTTTTCTGAAATTTTATATAAACGTATCCTGCTTTTGTAAATGGAAAGCGATCTTATCTTCTTGACTGACTTCAACTTCCCTCAAAGCATAGCGCTTGAATCTTTTTTCAATTAAACATTACTAACTCAGCTTATTGAAGAATCAACCCAGCAAGGAGGTAACAATCTTGACAGTTTAGCCACTAATCAGCGCTTTGCAATTTCAACCATCGAAATTACAAATGTGAACAACAGTGACCGCAAAATGATCGTCTGTTACGAGGAAAAGAATTGATTTGACATCAAAGACACGTATATAAAAATCATGGAATAAAACTGATAAAGTAAAATTTGAAAAAAAAGTTTGATCTATTGTTGACCCTCACTCAGCACCTGAATTACCTTGACAAAAACTGCGAGTTACTGATAGTTTTTTTTGATAGCAAAACGGGAAACAATGCCAATCAAAGGAGAATTTCTACAAATCAGAAATTGTCCGTTCTTCGACAAGAGTTAAAAGAACTAAAAAAACAGTCGTTAAGTGGAAAAAAATTCAGGACGCTACAAACTTACCAAAACAAAGAAAGTCAACTGTAGCCAATTCAGAAATGGAAAACGGGAGCCGACAAAAGAAAACAGCGTTCCATAAAAAAACCAATAACAAAAATCTAGACTTGAAGAAAAAGTTTAACTGTTTTAGTCAATAACTCGGAATCAGGTCGTTGGAAGTGTGACCATCAGGTTGGTTCACAGACAAAGAAAAAGCCAAGAAATTCAACATCTTTTTTGAAAACAAGATGAGTAAGATCCAAAATTCCATAGAGCTCTTATGCTATCTACTAAGAAAAAACGATCCAACATTAGCAGTTCCGAACTTAATGACAGCTAAGTGAAAATGAATAGAAGCGTGATAACTCATGGAGTGACAGCCGGTATTTGCTTATATTTTGATATGCAAATCCAAAAGGCACGAGTTCTTGCTACAACTAACTAAAAATTGCATAGAGTAAAACACTTTCCCTAACTTGAGTCTGGAAAACTGGCAGTGCAAATTTTTATCTTTTTGCGGTTGGATTACTGCAATTACTTGCTGGTCGGGGCAAGCCACTCAAGCATATCAAAGTTGCCACAAGTACAAGACGCTGCTGTCGTTTCATATTCAATCAACGGAACAAAAATCTTGCAAAGAATATACATATAATCTGCATTGGCTACCTATTGATCAAAGATTTGATTTTAAAATCATAACTTAAAATCGTCTGTGATCTGTTTTTATTCGAGAGAAAAATATTAATAAACGATCAGAAAACTAATGGAAGCTAAAAGTTCAGAGCTTTCGAATTTCCTACGGAAAAAGAGCATTTTCAGTTTACGGTCCGCGAAAATGGAATGCAATGCCGTCTTACCTACGCAAAATATCTGATCTTAAACTCGTTTGCAAGTACCTCAAGACCATATTTTCCAGTTGTTACTGAAACTACTTTTCAGAGAAAAATGGAAAGTAAACTAAAAATGTCGAGTTGATCAGCGAAATTAAGAATAATTTCCGGAGAAGAGTTTGCTCCCTTGTTGAACTAAAAATTGCGTACAGAAAATAAATTGCTCCGCCAGATTACAAGAAAATTTAAGTTGAATACTTTTTTTCGATCTGGTCAAAATCTCAGATTTTTCCAGGGATTTTAACGCCAATTTTTGAGCATTAACGTTTGAAAAAGCCAGTACTTGATTAAAATCAGTTTTGGGTGCAGAAACTTTTTGATTCCAGTCGAACAGTTTCAAAATACTATCACATGTGTCTACCGGTACGGAAAAAATTTACAAAAAAAGCTGCGCTTTCTGGTTCCAATTTTTGTTCAATGCAGGAATCGTTCAAATTTTATTGAAAGTGGTTTCCACTGTCAGCGGAATCCAATCTTCTTGATCTGGTTCTCTAGTTCTTCACTAATTTCGATTGATTATCAATCTCGTCGAAACTGTCGCTCTTTTGTTCCGAAAAACTGTAACTTTAAATTTGGTTTCAATTAAACATATCGTTAGCGATGAACTAGTTTCAATCACATGCTGAAGTTTTTAGGACTTCATTCAAATGATATTAATGTAGCAGATATCTTGTCAGGAAACCTCAACTAACTTCGAACTCTGCCGACCTTAAGATTTAGCAAAACTTTAACACAAAACTCTAATCAGCATTGAGAGTAAAATTTTCGTATATTTGAAAGCCAACTGTTCTTTTAAACAGTTTCTTACGATTCTATCTACAAAACTGTTGCACTATCTAAGCAATTCGGTCAATTTAATTGGTCTGTTTAGTATCTTTTGTATCACCATGGTAACCAGTGTCTGGTTGGTTAATCATGTAGAGTCATTTAGATCAAAAGTTGCATAGTATTTGTCAGGTAAATGAACTGTTTGCATTTGTTGATATAAGCAATACTGATACATACATAACAGTAAGTGCCTGGAATGTACGGCAATTGATGATTGATGAACACCTAAAGAATCAGAGAACGCGCCATTTAAGTGCTAATAACTGCACTTGTTGTGTTAATCAAAAAATTTTCTGGGTCCGGGGAGAGCTTAGGTGTTACCGTAACCGTGTGAAGAAACTTTGGTTCGCTCAATATTTCCCTTCCGCAATTGGGGGAGTCCAGATTTTCAGTCCTAAGTTGTACAAATTTCTACTAATGAGCATTTTGAGTTTAGCAAAGTTATGGGATTTTATTCCGTGTTTTGATTCCAGAGGCACCAAAAGCCTGAGATTGATAAGTAGGACCAACTAAATGTGAAATGTAGTTCTGTTTGAAAATAACAAGTTATCAAAATATACTTTTGAACCGAAATAACAACATAATAGCCACCCTTGTAGATATTAAGCCGTACCGTTCGTTGTTTCCAAAAACTATGGGATGCTAAGGATTTTTCTGACTAAAATGTGGGGAACAGATTTCCATTGCGAACTGGTTAAGTTTTTCAATTTTGCGCATTTTTTATCTTTTACAACAATTCCAAATTCTTAGAGGTTTGATTGTATTGTGTGGGTCTGATGGCTCATGTTTTTGTTCAAATGGGCGCCAAAAGCGTTAAGTTCAAAAATGGTATCATGAATTGTGAAATGTAGAAACGTAGTTACATTTGGCTGTAAGGGCATTTCACAAAAATTTATTCTTTTAAAATTTTTGCCTCTCAATTTTATTATTTGATTTTTCAAGATTAATGAAACGAGGTATTGTACTTTAACTAATCTGCCGCACAGTTCTTATCAACAGGCGCTTTCTCCTAACTTATTTTGCTGTCGAAAACATTTTCCATCTTTTGAAAATCAGTTTTCAAATTCAAAACACAGACTGGAGTTTCCATATAGGGCACTGTTTTTTGTCAGAAAAAGTATTTTAGTATGCATCATATTCACAATGTTTTAATATAAGAAAAGTAAAAGCTGGTAAAAAAGACGCGTAAATGTGCTCAAAAACTTGATGATGGTAGATGCTCCTACTGCACGGATTTAACATCCTATTTGGCAACATTATATCTTATGCGAAACGTAAAAAAAGATCAAAGCCTGGATTACAAATGAATAATTCAATAGTAATGTTTCGACCTTCATAAACCGTTCAAAAATAGTATTCTTGGAAGGAAATTTGCCATCAGCGATGGTAAGCAAATTCCAGCCACCCAGGGTTTATTGTATTCCAATATCGCGGGCACAGTTTGTCATCTCGCAAATGCCATCACAGAATACTGGCGACAATTTTACTACTGTGTTTTTGATTTCACCATATGCTTTTTTGACTCTCATTGATTTTGCGAAGCTATCGTAGCTTTTGAAGACTTGGACGACTGGTCCCATTTTGTACCTACATCGTTTCTCCTTTTTTCACGTTGCACACGTGTTCTTCTGACCACTTTGATCTCTGATTCCATTACCGAGGGTTTTACCAGTTAGTATTTTCCAGATCAAGATCCAGACCAGATCAGGTCGGCATATGCTTGAGCCGTTTTAGAAGATTAAACAAGTTTTTTCCTGTTTCTACTAAAGTGTGGGGTCCGTGTAGGTTGAATTTCTATACGATCTTTTTCTGAGCTAAGACGTTTTTGATCTTAGAGTTGCCTCATTCGAACATCAATGCCTCAAATTCTTTGGCTGCCTCCACGATGATTGTGTCGTTGTCACCGCTGAGAGTTGTTGGGTAGTCACGTCGTCTGATAAATCTTGCCACTGCTGATAGAAATGACTCGGGACTCGGTGTCTAATTACTGTTCAATTTCAATGTGTGCTGCTCATTTCGCAAGACAGGTGAAAAGGCAGCACCATCTCTTCAAGATACGTTGCGGGAACGTGGCTCCAAATTGATGGACTCCGTTGTGGGTGAATGGAAGAATAAGTTCATAACATCTCGGGATAGGTCCACCATCGGTGAGTGAATTGTGGTGGCGTTCCTGTTTGAATAGTTCACATTTCGCGACATGATTTTCCTTATTGCATTGCTTTTTTTCAACCCAATAATTCGGTGCTGCAGAACGCTTCTCACGTACGTTGTGCCTTTGTGCAGATTGTTACGAATTGATTTCTACAACAGAAGTTGTATGTTTGGATGTTTAGCGGTCAACATTATTGGATGCTGCGCGTTGTGATCAAGATTCAAATGCGTCAGTCATTTTTTTCACTCAAATTTTTTCTTTCTGCTGTGGATAATAACAGTTTATTGATGTTCAAGGTTTTCGTTATTTCTTTGCTGCTTATTAACATTAAATTGGTGCTTGGCGTTGAAACATTCGGGGAGCTTGATGTTTTTACAAATCTGAGAAATATTTGCTCAGCTTGAAGTTCTTTTCTGCTTTGAAAGAACATTTCGGTTTCGTCGCGAACTTCATGCGGTAAACAAGGAGCTTATGATTCGGTTGAACCCCGGTTTTACTCAACCCTACATCTCATTTTATGAGATGGTATTAAAAAAAGAACTTCACCAATTTTGAATAGTTGTTAGATTTTGATTTTTTTTTCAGTAGGTCTCTTCGATAGAATAGTTCTCCTCCGGTTTTTCATGGTAAAACGACTTTGATCAATGAACCTACTTCACAAAACGACTTTCATCCATCTCCATTTTCGTACAAAAATAAGGAGAGACAATTGATTGCTGTTACTGGAACTGGGATTGCTCAGAGAATTGTGCAGTTTTCTTCATTTTATAGTACACACTCTTATTGCCAGATTAATTACAATAAAGTGGAAGTTTTGCCGTGTAGCTGTTAAAAATCTATTGAGCCAATTTAATTTTTATTTCAGAAATTACACCTTAAAAGTTGCTTTTTTGGAGAAAAATCCAAAAAGCACTTGTTTAACTTGTTTTCATGCATAAGCACTTATAAAAAAAACTTACCATACCATAATGATGTGACACTTTATAAGGTTCCAGTATTATGATAACAAACGGTGATTATGAAGCAAATTAAATTTTGTGAAATTAGAAAAATACAGATCTGCGCTTGTTGTGCTTAAAGCATAAAAAACTGCCCATGACAGCATTTGAACGAGTTAAACTTGCTCCGACAATTGTTTTCTCAAGTGTTGTATTTAGACCAAAGAGAAATGAACATTCGAAATGATATATCTTACTCAACAACAAAATAGATTAATTTCTGTCGATCCTAATGCTTCGCTCTGATCCACCGATTGACTGACCGACACTGTTCGTAGTGTTCTTGTCGGGGCGGTGAACCAAATGTTGCTTCTGCTCGAAAATTTTAGCGGAATCCAATCTTCGCGACCTGAATTGTGAGTTTAACGAGGGTGTTTTTCTTCATTGAATTCGATTGACTGTTAATAACGTCGGAATTTTAGACCGCTCGGTATTATAGGACTGTCAATTTAAGATTGACTGAAATTAAGAATATCCTTAATGGTAAACTATATTCAATCTCGTTTTGAAATTTGGAAGGCTTCAGCCAAATGGTTGTATGGTTGGTAAGTGCCTGTCAAAAAAGTTGATCAAGAATAAAACTATAGTCAATCTGATAGCCAACTATTTTTTGAAACATTTTCTAATTGTTCCAAATACAATATAGATGCACTCTGCAAACATTTTGGTCCAAAATAAGTATTCAGTCAAATATCATTTATAACATCTTTTTCACCCGTTTCGTTTCTAATTGGTTATTGAAGTAGAGTGATTTAGACCAATATTTGCAAATATCAAGTTACTGCACTGTTTGTTTTTGTTGATTCAAGCAAAACTGATACATGCGTAAGAGTAATTGCTTGAAAGGCATTTGATGTTGGATGAACACCTAAAGAATCATTAACAATGAACCATAAAATTAAAAAAATGCATTTTTGCACCATTTCAGTGCTAAATTTTAAACTTGTAGGTATTATTCAAATTGTTTCGCTGGATTCATGGACAGTTTAGGGTTTACCGCAACCATGTGAAGAAACTTTGGTTCGCTCAATATTTCCCTTCCGCAATTGGGGGATTTTCAGTCCTAAGTTGTACAAATTTCAACTAATGAGCATTTTGAGTTTTGGCAAAGTTATGGGATTTTATTCCATGTTTTGATTCCAGAGGCACCAAAAGCCTGAGAATGATAAGTAGGACGAACTAAATGTGAAATGTAGTTCTGTTTGACAAAAATAACAAGATATCAAAATATTGTTTTGAACCAAAATATCAATATAATAGCCACACTTGTAGATATTACGCCGTACCGTTCGTTGTTTCCAAAAACTATGGAATGCTAAGGATTTTTCTGACCAAAATGAGGGTACAGATTTCCATTGCGAACTGGTTAAATTTTTCAATTTTGGGCATTTTTTATCTTTTACAACAATTCCAAACTCTTAGAGGTTTGATTGTATTGTGTGGGTCTGATGGCTCATGCTTTTGTTCAAATGGGCTTCAAGAGCGTTAAGTTCAAAATTGGGATCATTAATTGTGAAATGTAGAAATGTAGTTACATTTGGCTGTAAGGGCATTTTACAATAATTTATTATTTTAAATTTTTTGCCTCTCAATTTTATTATTCGATCTTTCAAGATTAATGAAACGAGGTATTATAGTTTAACTAATCTGTCTCACAGTTCTTAGCAACAGGCGCGTTCTCCTAACTTATTTTGCGGTCGAAAACATTTTCCATCTTTTGAAACTCAGTTTTCAAATTCAAAACACAGACTGGAGTTTCCATATAGGGCACTGTTTTTTGTCAGAAACAGTTTTTTCGTATGCTTCATATTCACAATGTTTTAATATCAGAAAAGTAAAATCAGGTGAAAAAGACGCGTAAATGTGCTCAAAAACTTGATGATGGTAGATGCTCGTAGTGCACGGATTTAGCATCCTATTTGGCAACATTATATGTTTTGCGAAACGTAAATTTTCTGGGTCCATGGAGAGCTTAGGGGTTACCGTAACCGTGTGAAGAAACTTTGGTTCGCTCAATATTTCCCTTCCGCAATTGGGGTAGTCCACATTTTCAGTCCTGGGTTGTACAAATTTCTACTAATGAGCATTTTGAGTTTAGCAAAGTTATGGGATTTTATTCCGTGTTTTGATTCCAGAGGCACCAAAAGCCTGAGATTGATAAGTAGGACGAACTAAATGTGAAATGTAGTCCTGTTTGACAAAAATAACAAGATATCAAAATATTGTTTTGAACCAAAATATCAATATAATAGCCACACTTGTAGATATTACGCCGTACCGTTCGTTGTTTCCAAAAACTATGGAATGCTAAGGATTTTTCTGACCGAAATGGGGGTATAGATTTCCATTGCGAACTGGTTAAATTTTTCAATTTTGGGCATTTTTTATCTTTTACAACAATTCCAAATTCTTAGAGGTTTGATTGTATTGTGTGGGTCTGATGGCTCATGCTTTTGTTCAATTGGGCTTCAAGAGCGTTAAGTTCAAAAATGGGATCATTAATTGTGAAATGTAGAAATATAGTTACATTTGGCTGTAAGGGCATTTTACAATAATTTATTATTTTAAATTTTTTGCCTCTCAATTTTATTATTTGATTTTTCAAGATTAATGAACCGAGGTATTGTACTTTAACTAATCTGCCGCACAGTTCTTAGCAACAGGCGCGTTCTCCTAACTTATTTTGCGGTCGAAAACATTTTCCATCTTTTGAAACTCAGTTTTCAAATTCAAAACACAGACTGGAGTTTCCATATAGGGCACTGTTTTTTGTCAGAAACAATTTTTTCGTTTGCTTCATATTCACAATGTTTAAATATCAGAAAAGTAAAATCAGGTGAAAAAGACGCGTAAATGTGCTCAAAAGCTTGATGATGGTAGATGCTCGTAGTGCACGGATTTAGCATCCTATTTGGCAACATTATATGTTTTGCGAAACGTAAATTTTCTGGGTCCATGGAGAGCTTAGGGGTTACCGTAACCGTGTGAAGAAACTTTGGTTCGCTCAATATTTCCCTTCCGCAATTGGGGTAGTCCAGATTTTCAGTCCTGAGTTGTACAAATTTCCAGTAATGAGCATTTTGAGTTTTGGCAAAGTTATGGGATTTTATTCCAGAGGCACCAAAAGCCTGAGATTGATAAGTAGGACGAACTAAATGTGAAATGTAGTTCTGTTTGACAAAAATAACAAGATATCAAAATATATTTTTGAACCAAAATATCAATATAATAGCCACACTTGTAGATTTTACGCCGTATCGTTCCTTGTTTCCCAAAACTATGAGATGCTAAGGATTTCCCTGAGCAAAATGGGGGTACAGATTTCCAAAACTTTCGTCGCTCAGTATTTCCCTTCTGCAATTGGGGGAGTCCAGATTTTCAGTCCTGACTTTAAAAAGTTCCACTGATGAGCTTTTTGAGTTTTGACAAAAATTTACGGTTTTGATTCCAGAGGCCTGAACAACCTGAGAATGATAAGTAGGAGCAATTGTATGTGAAATGTATTTGTGTTTGTTTGTAAGGGCATCTCACAAAGTTTTAATCCTTTTATTCCTTTAACCTCTCTTTTCTACGATTTAAATTTTCAATTTTTTAAAATGAGGGATTATACTGCATTTAATCTGCTGCACAACTCTTTGCAAAATCCCGCTTCCGTCAAGCAGTTTTGGTGTTGAAAAGCTAATTCCACCGTTCAAATTCATGCTGAAAATTGAAAACACTGACTGGAGTTTCCATATAGGCCACAGCCTTTTCATCCGAGAATTTTGTAAAGTTTGCATTGCGCTGGCAGTCTAATAACATGGCATAAGTGAAATCTGGTAAGGAACCGGAAAATTTAATCAAATGCATGGTGCTGGTAGACGCCCATAATGCAGGGAGTTAGCACTACAGTTTAGCACTTTTTGTATTGAAAAATCCAAAATCACATATTTAAATTGTTTTCATGCATAAGCACTTATAAACAAAAACTCGCCATACCATGTTGAAGTGAGATCATATAAGTTTCCAGTTTTATGATAAAAATTGGCGATTATAATGCGAATTAAGTTTTCTTAAAACAGAGAAGAAATAGATCTGCACTTGTTGCGTGAAGCATAAAGAAACTGATCATCACAGCGGATGAAAAGGTTAAATTTTCTTCTACAACTTTTTGCCAAATGTAGTGTCTAAACTAACAAGAATTGAACAATACAAATTATTTTTTAACTCAACAATAAAATTGATTTTTTCAAACAGGAACTTGTTTCTACTAAAAACTGAAATTGGAAATACATGAAATTTTCGAAGACAAAACAACTCGTAAAATAAACGTAATGGAACATTCTAGAAATATTTCACTTGAAGGTACCTTTTTTGTGACAATTAATTATTCATTTTCATCATAAAATTCAGTTGATTACGAAACTGGTTGGTATATCAATTGAGCAAGTGCTTGTTATACTTCACCAATTAGGGACACTGCTTTACAAATCGATGAACCTACCTCACAGACTGATGGAAGTTTACAGTCAATTACTAAGATTATAATGCAAATACGCAGATGTGTATTATCCAGCAAACTTGCAAACCTAGTATGATACTGAATGGGGTAAGGATTAATTTGCATAAATTTCATTTAGTAGAATAAATTTCATAAGTAATGATGAAGGTTAAATTTTTTAATTTGAAAATTTTTTTGCAATGTGAAGAATATAGACAAAAAACACTAACTATCGTTCTTATCAACTATCGGTCATTAATCATCGGTCTGTTTAAAATAAACCAAAACTATGACTAAAATGGATTTGCGAAGCAGTCTCACTGATCTAGAAACACTGATAGAATTAAATAATCTGGAAAAACAGAAAAAGCACATTAGAAAATAAATTAAAAGAATATGAATAAAGTGGTACTATAAAAAAGTTTTTTGATCCAATTACTAACCCTCTAATTAAACAATATGGCAAGCTTTACAAACCAACAGATATAATGGTACAAGGTATATATATAAAAAAATAAAAGTCCCATTACACTTGACTCTAACTATTCTTAATAACCAAAAAACTGCAGCTAGTAATGAGATCAATTTGATTTTAGCGGAAACGGGGAAACGAGAAAATACGCAATTACAATTAAAAGTTGATGTTCACCATAGACCAGTGGATACTAGGAGTGGTCGATCAAAAACTGTGAGAGATTTAATGCAAAGAGTAATAGGCGCAGCTGCTCCTCAATTAACGAGACCCTTCGAAAAAGCTATTGATGCGATTTTTATTTGTGAAGAAGAAGTTAATGACAGTGGTTTCTTAAAGCTAGGGGTTCAACAAAAACTAATCAACAAAGTTACCTCTACGTCGGTCTGCTAAGCAGTTGACAAAGCAAAGGTAACACTTTCACTGATCTCACTGATTCAATAGAGGAATAAGAATTACTTATATCAGAAAAAAAGCACGATTTGATAGATTGTAGAATGAGTTAAAAATATCTATGCAACCGCTATCAAGAATTTCCATTACTCAAGAACATTAAATATAACTTTATTTCTAATTATGGTAGAAAATATAATAATTATTGAAATAGTTCGAATAACATTTTTTATTATCAACTCTCTAGTCAGTGGAACAACAACCACAACAACAACAAATGGCGGAAAAATTTTTCTCAACACAAATACGAAGTTTTAAAAAGAAAGAATAACACCTTCATACAGAGATGAAACATTGTCAGCTGATTTAATTGATAAATCTTCCTTAAAAAAATATAATGTTAATTATAATTTTTTACTAACAGTTATTGGTTTATTTACAAAACATGCTTGGCCTATACTTTTAATGGATAAATCCGGTATATCTGTAAATAATGGATTTAAAGCGATTTTATTGAAAGGTAGAATACCAGAAAGTTTATGAGTTGATAGAGGTAACGCGTTTTATGGTAAAACTCAAATCTCTACCTAAACAGCATCCGACAGTGTTGAACTCGACATATAGTGATTTAAAGGAACTATCTGTAGAAAGACGCAAAAGAACGTTATTACATTTGAATAAAGCTCCAATGATTATAAATGGTGATTCCAATTGGATGAACATAGTGAATGAAGCTATTGTAACATATACTTATAATAAACACTCAGCATATAATAGAACACCTAATGATGCGTCAAACAATCCTGAAAAGATTAAGTACTAACAAATTTCTAGTAAATATAACCTAAGATTTAAATTTCATGATTATCTAAGAAATGCTGATAATCGTATTGTTTTAAAGGATATACCTCTAATTGGAATAGAGATTTTTTGAAAGAGATGAAATTCTAAGGACACAACCCCTAACATGTTTAATATAGAAGATATTACGGTTAAAATTTTAGTGGACACTATGAGCAAGAGTGGACACTATGAGCAAGAGTTAGTAAAATCTAAATTTAACTTTGAGTCTAATAACAAAATTTTAGTATCCCATAATATAGACCTGCGGTCGGCTACGAACTAGATATTTTTAAATGTAAGTGAAAGGAAATGGATTTAATCAAAGTAATCAATAGACAATAGAAGCACTCAGAACAACTTGACATTGGCTAAAGCACATCAAATATTTTTAAAGGATAATAGTAATTTTGACATAGAAAAAACTTTGTAATTGAAAATGAACATCCACCTACTAAAAATAAGTATGTTGTTAATGGAAAGTATTTGGACTGCAATTTATTATCCACTTCCGATAAGATAGGTATATAACCTAAAAACATAAGTGAACTGAGAAAAGGCGAGTTTGGAAAATTCACGACTAAAACATTACAAAAAAACACAAGTTATTGTTGAACTAATTAACGGATTGGTTAAATCAGCAAATGAAGTTACAATTAAATTGATCTTTTGTATGATAACTTTTGGAGAAATAAGAAATTGTATTTTCATCTATAACAGCAACAGCAACATCAACAATAATGGCATTTAATGAATTATGATTTTATTACTGATTTTATTGATTACTCACTGAATATATTATTGATTACTCACAGAATTTGCAGCGGCGGCAGCATGTGGTTCTCAGCAAAAAACAACAATTAATACTAAATAGAGAAGTAAGATAATGAAGTTATCCTTCTTAGCTAGAGACTTTAGTGATGAGATAAATCAGTTTTACATTAAGTCAATGAAGGATAATGAGATAGATAGCAATGAGTATATTGATTTAGTTAAGATCTATGAGGACTATAAAAAGCACGAAAATTAAATGTTTTTTGAATTAAAGATAGTATTGTTTCGTGACATTAACATTTGTTGTAAGAATAGCATTGGTATGAGTAATATTAGATAGTTGATTTGATGTAAAGAAAATCAACTTTGAGTCTATTAACAAAATTTTAGTAACCCCTATTATACACCTGCGGTCAGCTACGAACTAGATATTTTTTAGTGTAAACGAAAAGAAATGTATATAACCAAAGTAATCAAAGGACAATGCGAGCACTAAAAACATCTTAACATTGGCTAAAGCACATCAATTGTTCTTAGAGGATAACAGTAATAGATAAAAGATACTAATGAGTATATTGATTTAGTTAAAATCTATGAAGACTGTAACAAGCTTTTTTTGCAGATGAGTCGAGTTCTTTGGAGAGAAATAAAGTTAATATATCATTATATTTTTTCTTTTAACCCAATGTATACATCTACACTTTTGTAAAACCCTTATACTTTCACCATAAATGGCAATTTTGTTTAGATCAGGTGTTTGCGATAAAACCCTGCTAGGATTTCTACTTGCTACAGATGTACCAATATTACTAGTTATCTCTAATTTTCCCATAGATAATAAGCTACGTTTTTAATCAAAACTAACAGCAGCTTTACCAACAATTATAAAAAGGTTTTTTAATCCCTATGCTTCAATCTTTAATGACATCAAGAGGTAAAATCATTGATTTATTTCTTTTCAATTTATTACAAGTAACTCTTTACGTCTTTTTACATTTGTCAGTTTCAGTTTCATGGATGGATAAAGTCACCACTCCGTTGATATTCGTAGTGCTAGATAAATGACTACCACCAACAACTGATAGATTTTGACTTTTGCGTGGGTAATTATTTTGATCGAATATCTCTCCTCCCTTTTTGCATGGCAAAACGACTTTGATCAATGGACCTCTTCACTAAACGAAATTGCAGCTCTCTGTTTTGGTACAAAAAAGAAAAACAATTGATTGCTGTTACTGGAACTGGGATTACGCAGCCCATTGTGCAGATTTTTTCATTGTATAGTACACACCCTTATGGCCAGTAGAATTACAAAAAAAGCGCGTGTATTGTCATGTAGTTGTTAAAAGTGTACTTTATTTTATTTTAAATTTACACTTTAGAAAGTTCTTTTAGGGAAAAAAATCAAAAATCACTCATTTAACGTGTTTTCATGCATAAGCACTTATAAACGAAAACTTTCCAAACCATGTTTATGTGAGACCATATAAGTTTCTAGTTTTATGCTAACAAATGTTGATTTTGATGCGAATTATTTTTTTTAAAACAGAGCAAAAATAGATGTGCAAATGTTGCGTGAAGCATCAAGAAATTGAACATCACAGCATTTGAAAAGGTTAAATTTGCTTTGACAACTTTTTGCCAAATGTATCTAAACCAACAAAAATTCAACATTACAACTTTTTTTTAACTCAACGTCAAAATGATTTTTTGCAAGCAAGCACTTGTTTCTACTTAAAACTGAAATTGGAAATACTTAAATTTTTGAAGACAAAATAACTCGTAAAATAAACGTAATAGAACATTCTAGAAATATTTCACTTGAAGGTACCTTTTTTGTGACAATTAATTATTCATTTTCATCATAAAATTCAGTTGGTTACGAAACTCGTTGGTATATCAATTGAGCAAGTGCTTGTTATACTTCACCAATTAGGGAAACTGCTTTACAAATCGATGAACCTACCTCACAGACTGATGGAAGTTTACAGTCAATTACAAAGATTATAATGCAAATACGCAGATGTGTATTATCCAGATTTGAATAAATCTTTTGCAATGTGAAAAAAGCTGACAAAAAACAATAACTATCGTTCTTATCAACAATCGGTCGTTAATCATCGATCGGTTTAAAATAAACCAAAACTATGACTAAAACGGTTTCACTGACCTAGAAACACTGATAGAAAGAAACAATCTGGAAAAGACAGAAAAAGCAGATTAGAAAACAAATTAAAAGAACATGAATATTGTGGTAATATTAAAGAGTTAATTGATCCAATAATTGACCCTCTAATTAAAAAAAAGACGAGCTTTACAAAACAACAGATTTAATGGAACAAGGTATAGCTAGTCCCCATACATTTGACACTAACTATCCTTATTAACCAGAAAACAACAGATAGTAATGAGATCATTAATATTTTAAAGGAAACGAGGAAACGACAAAACAAGCAATTAAAATTAAAAGGTGTTCACACAACTTTACATAAACTTAAAATTAGTTTATCATTGGTATAAGACTAAAAGATCATATTTATTATTTCAGTTATGGTTCCACAAGGTTCATTATTAAAAAGATGTAACTGAACAAGATATGGCGGGGATGAAGAAAAAAAATTAAAAGATTTCTAAACGGTATCAACTATAGACGAACGGATACTAGGAGTGGTCGATCAAAATCTGTGAGACGTTTAATGCAAAGATTAATAGATGCAGCTGCACCTCAAGTAACGAGACTTCGATAAAACTAATGATGCGACTATTAATTGTGAAGAAGAAATTAGTGATAGTGGTTTCTTAAAGCTAGGGGTTCAACAAAAACTAACCAACAAAGTTACCACTATATCGGTCTGCGAAGCAGTTGACAAAGCAAAGTTAACACTTTCACTGATCCCATTGATTCAATGGAGAAATTGTAATTACTTATTTTACAAACAGAAGCAGGACATGATGGATTATAGGATGAGATGTTAAAAATATCCAAACTATTATCAAAAAAATTCACTACTCAAGAATAATAAGACAATTTTATTTTTAATTATGGTAGACAATATAATAGACAATGAAATAGTTCATATAACAGTTTTTATTATCAACTCTAGAGTAAGTGAAACAACAACCACAACAACAACAAGTAGCTGAAGAAATTTTCTCAACACAAATACGAAGTTTTATAGTGAAAAAAAGCACCTTAATAGAAAGATGAAACATTGTCAGCTGATTTAATTGATAAATCTTCCTTAAAAAAACAAATAATGATAATTATAATGTTATATTAACAGTTATAGATTTATTTACAAAACAAGCTTGGCCTATACTTTTAATGGAAAAGTCCGGTATATCTGTAAATACTGGATTTAAACAAAATTTATTGAAAGGTAGAATACCAGGAAGTTTATGAGTTGATAGAGGTAAAGTGTTTTATGATAAAACTTTCAAATATCTACTCAATCAACATCCGACAGAGTTAGACTCAACATACAGTGATTTAAAGCAACTACTCACAGACAGATTCATTTTACATATGAAGAACGTTATTACATACGGATAAACTTCCGATGTTTATAAATGGTGATTGTAATTGGATGAACGTAGTGAATGGTGCTATTGTAAAATATACTTATAATAAACACTCGGCATATAATAAAACACCTAGCGATGCATCCAACAATCCCGAAGAGATTAAGTACAAACAATTTTCTAGTGAATTTAGACCATTATTTAAATTTTGGCGGTTCTCTAAGAAATGCTGATAATCGTAATATATTTTCAAAAGGATATACCTCTAATTGGGATAGAGAGTTATTAAGAAAAATGAAGTTCTAAGGACACAAACCCTAACATAAAATATAGAAGATATTACTGGTAAAATATTAGAAGGTGAAAACTTTGAGCAAGATATAGTAAATTCTAAATTTAACGAAAAAACTTTATAATTGAAAATGAACTCCCACCTACTAAAAATAAGTAAGAGGCTAATAGAAAGTATTTTGACTGCATTTTGTTCTCCACTTCCGATAAGATAGATATATTATGTAAAAACATAAGTGAACTGAGAAAAGGCGAGTTTGAAAAAGCCACGACTAAAATATTACAAACAAAAAACACAAGTTACTGATGAACTAATTAATGGATTGATTAAATCGGCAAATGAAGTTATAATTAAATAGATCTTTTGTATGATATCTTTTGGAGATATATGAAATTGTATTATCATCTATAACAGCAACAGCAACAACAACAGTAATGGCATTTATTGAAATAAGATTTCTTTATTGATTACTCACAGCATTTGCAACAGCGGCAGTATATGGTTCTCAGCAAAAAACAATTAAAACTAAAATGAGAAATTAGATAATGAAGTTATCCCTCTTAGCTAGAGCTAGTGATGGGATAAATAGGTTTTACAATAAGTCAATGAAGGATAATGAGATAGATGGTATTTAGTATATTGATTTAGTTAAAATCTAAGAAGACTATAAAAAGCACACGAAAAACAATTAATTGTTTTTTGAATTAAAGATAGGCTCGTTGCGTGACATTAACATTTGCAGTAAGAATAGCATTGATATGAGTTCTATTAGATCGTTTATTTGATGTAAATAAATTTAATTTTAAGTTTAACAACAAAATTTTAGTATCCTTTAATATAGAATTGCGGTCAGCTACGAACTAGATATTTTTAAATGTAAATGAAAGGAAATGGATTTATCCAAAGTAATCAATAGACAACAACTAAACAGGTGCATTAAAAACAACTTAACATTGTCTAAAGCACATCAATTATTCTCAAAGGATAACAGTAATAGATGAAGGATAGTAATGAGTTGGTTTAAGTTAAAATCTATGAGGACTATAAAAAGCACACGAAAAACAATTTAGTAATTTTTGCAGATGAGTCAAGCTCTTCGGAAAGAGATATTGTAAATACTTCATTTTAGTTTTTTGACCCAATTTTAACCTTACACTTTTGTAAAACCCTTATACCTTCACCAGTAGTCGCAATATTATTTAGACCAGGTGTTTGCGATATATTCCTGCTAGGATTTCTACTTGCTGCAGATGTACCAATATTACTAGCTATCTCTAATGTTCTCATGGATTATCAGCTGCTTTTTTAATCAAAACTAACAGCACCTTTACAATAAATTATAAAAAAGTCTGTTAATCCTTCTGCTTCAATGACATCAACAGATAATATCGTCGACTTATTTCGTTTACAATTATCCCCAGTGATTCCTTACGTCTTTTTCATTTGTCAGTTTCAGTTCCATGGATTGATAAAGCCACCACTCCGTGCAAATTTTGTAGTGCCAGATAAATGTCTAACACCAACACAATATGATTTGGTTTTCAGTTTTTGAAAGTTTACACTTTCAATATAATAAATTGCATATATATAAATGTAGTCTTTTTTGCTAAGATATCTAAAACTAGTATTATTGCTAGAGGGGCGAAATCCATGCCTTGGTATTTCATCCGCCAGCCAATCCTTGGGTTCTGCAATCCAAACCAGTTACTGGAAAAAGCCTATCGCTTCTCTTATTCTCTCTCGTGAAAAAAACTAGAATTATTTTATGAACAACGAGTTGTAACGCTTTTTAAAACATATTCATATGATCTATATCATTTATCATATTCCAGACACATCATATTTTGATTCACCCAATAATTTAATTTTTTTAATTATCACTATCTGATCTTTTCTAAACAGGTAGTATTTTATATCATGAGTGTAGTTCTGTATTTTTCTCACAAATTTTTTTGTCATCAAACGTATTCAAGTTTTTCTTTTCTTTTTATTTTTGTAATCATTTTATCACCCTGTTTTTGTATTCTGAGTTACAACTATTTCCTTATTAGCGATCAATGCATTTTAGTAAATTTATTTATTGACTCTATTCGCTTTCTTGATACCTTTTTTTAGTATGGTTATTATTTTTATTATGTTTATTAAATAATTAGTATCATCTGGTACATCTAGATTACTTTGATCAAATTGTTAACTATCAACTTCACCTTCCGCAGAAATTAGTACAAACTAATCTGTATCCAAACAATGTTATTGTGAGTCCTTAAAATTTGGTTTTATTACCTCCTAGTAGAACTTTTAGATGTATAGTTTACTCAAGTTTAAATTACTTACGACAATGTATATAGGTATGTCATACTTTATTTCGTTATTTGGGTGTTCAGCTGCTGAATATGTATAACTGAACATATATGTATCACTGTATAATGTTCTTTCAAGCTGATTTACTAACACTCATCATTATCTTGTTTGCATTATGAAGGGAAATAGCCGAATGAAATTTCGTACTTTCATAATGAATCTGACGAACAGTAAAACATTCAAATCATTTGATAATTGTTTCTCAGCATCTGTTTTAGCCTCGCTCCTTGTCTTAGTATTACTTTCTGTATACTCTTTTCATATGTAGTCTTCTTTGAATTTTATGATTTTAGGTATCTTAGTAACTTTTACTCCCATACTAACAAAGAACTTTGACAATCTATATTGTAGAAGAAATTCATGTTTATCATTCTGAAATAGGAGTAGTTTTTCACTCGTAGCAGATTCATTCTTTCTTTTTCGGAATCCTACTTCCTCATCTTCAACTTTTGTTTCATATGGCATTAGCGGTAAGTCTCTTGTTTTCGCTTTAGTTTCATCGAGAACCGTAAACTGAACAAAAAGCAAAATCAGCATCCTGGGGTGTATTAAGCATCTCTTCTAGACTATTGCCAACGTACTCAAAGTCGTTATGAAGAAAGTTTTTGTCATTGCAATTCCATTACATTAGTAGCATCTTTGTACCAGATAGTTCTATTGTTACTATCAATATGTCCAAAGATTTTTTTTCAATGAATCTAACTACTCTTGGTAAACCCATATCACTACTGCTTTTACTCTTGTAATCACTCTTGATATTGTCGTCTTTATTACTGTTATTGAGGTTGCCTCTACGTTGATCGCTATTGCTATCACTATTACTATGGAGTTGCTTTTTTGAATCACTCTGAATCCATTCATCGCCCATAATACCACAAATACCTTTTCTTTTGCCATTTTCACAGTCACTAAACATCTACACTTTTGTAAAACCCTTATACTTTCACCATAAATGGCAAATTTGTTTAGATCAGGTGTTTGCGATAAAACCCTGCTAGGATTTCTACTTGCTACAGATGTACCAATATTACTAGTTATCTCTAATTTTCCCATAGATAATAAGCTACGTTTTTAATCAAAACTAACAGCAGCTTTACCAACAATTATAAAAAGGTTTTTTAATCCCTATGCTTCAATCTTTAATGACATCAAGAGGTAAAATCATTGATTTATTTCTTTTCAATTTATTACAAGTAACTCTTTACGTCTTTTTACATTTGTCAGTTTCAGTTTCATGGATGGATAAAGTCACCACTCCGTTGATATTCGTAGTGCTAGATAAATGACTACCACCAACAACTGATAGATTTTGACTTTTGCGTGGGTAATTATTTTGATCGAATATCTCTCCTCCCTTTTTGCATGGCAAAACGACTTTGATCAATGGACCTCTTCACTAAACGAAATTGCAGCTCTCTGTTTTGGTACAAAAAAGAAAAACAATTGATTGCTGTTACTGGAACTGGGATTACGCAGCCCATTGTGCAGATTTTTTCATTGTATAGTACACACCCTTATGGCCAGTAGAATTACAAAAAAAGCGCGTGTATTGTCATGTAGTTGTTAAAAGTGTACTTTATTTTATTTTAAATTTACACTTTAGAAAGTTCTTTTAGGGAAAAAAATCAAAAATCACTCATTTAACGTGTTTTCATGCATAAGCACTTATAAACGAAAACTTTCCAAACCATGTTTATGTGAGACCATATAAGTTTCTAGTTTTATGCTAACAAATGTTGATTTTGATGCGAAATATTTTTTTTAAAACAGAGCAAAAATAGATGTGCAAATGTTGCGTGAAGCATCAAGAAATTGAACATCACAGCATTTGAAAAGGTTAAATTTGCTTTGACAACTTTTTGCCAAATGTATCTAAACCAACAAAAATTCAACATTACAACTTTTTTTTAACTCAACGTCAAAATGATTTTTTTGCAAGCAAGCACTTGTTTCTACTTAAAACTGAAATTGGAAATACTTAAATTTTTGAAGACAAAATAACTCGTAAAATAAACGTAATAGAACATTCTAGAAATATTTCACTTGAAGGTACCTTTTTTGTGACAATTAATTATTCATTTTCATCATAAAATTCAGTTGGTTACGAAACTCGTTGGTATATCAATTGAGCAAGTGCTTGTTATACTTCACCAATTAGGGAAACTGCTTTACAAATCGATGAACCTACCTCACAGACTGATGGAAGTTTACAGTCAATTACAAAGATTATAATGCAAATACGCAGATGTGTATTATCCAGATTTGAATAAATCTTTTGCAATGTGAAAAAAGCTGACAAAAAACAATAACTATCGTTCTTATCAACAATCGGTCGTTAATCATCGATCGGTTTAAAATAAACCAAAACTATGACTAAAACGGTTTCACTGACCTAGAAACACTGATAGAATTAAACAATCTGGAAAAGACAGAAAAAGCAGATTAGAAAACAAATTAAAAGAACCTGAATATTGTGGTAATATTAAAGAGTTAATTGATCCAATAATTGACCCTCTAATTAAAAAAAAGACGAGCTTTACAAAACAACAGATTTAATGGAACAAGGTATAGCTAGTCCCCATACATTTGACACTAACTATCCTTATTAACCAGAAAACAACAGATAGTAATGAGATCATTAATATTTTAAAGGAAACGAGGAAACGACAAAACAAGCAATTAAAATTAAAAGGTGTTCACACAACTTTACATAAACTTAAAATTAGTTTATCATTGGTATAAGACTAAAAGATCATATTTATTATTTCAGTTATGGTTCCACAAGGTTCATTATTAAAAAGATGTAACTGAACAAGATATGGCGGGGATGAAGAAAAAAAATTAAAAGATTTCTAAACGGTATCAACTATAGACGAACGGATACTAGGAGTGGTCGATCAAAATCTGTGAGACGTTTAATGCAAAGATTAATAGATGCAGCTGCTCCTCAAGTAACGAGACTTCGATAAAACTAATGATGCGACTATTAATTGTGAAGAAGAAATTAGTGATAGTGGTTTCTTAAAGCTAGGGGTTCAACAAAAACTAACCAACAAAGTTACCACTATATCGGTCTGCGAAGCAGTTGACAAAGCAAAGTTAACACTTTCACTGATCCCATTGATTCAATGGAGAAATTGTAATTACTTATTTTACAAACAGAAGCAGGACATGATGGATTATAGGATGAGATGTTAAAAATATCTAAACTATTATCAAAAAAATTCACTACTCAAGAATAATAAGACAATTTTATTTTTAATTATGGTAGACAATATAATAGATAATGAAATAGTTCATATAACAGTTTTTATTATCAACTCTAGAGTAAGTGAAACAACAAACACAACAACAACAAGTAGCTGAAGATTTTTTCTCAACACAAATACGAAGTTTTATAGTGAAAAAAAGCACCTTAATAGAAAGATGAAACATTGTCAGCTGATTTAATTGATAAATCTTCCTTAAAAAAACAAATAATGATAATTATAATTTTATTTTAACAGTTATAGGTTTATTTACAAAACAAGCTTGGCCTATACTTTTAATGGAAAAGTCCGGTATATCTGTAAATACTGGATTTAAAGCGATTTTATTGAAAGTTAGAATACCAGGAAGTTTATGAGTTGATAGAGGTAAAGTGTTTTATGATAAAACTTTCAAATATCTACTCAATCAACATCCGACAGAGTTAGACTCAACATACAGTGATTTAAAGCAACTATTCGCAGACAGATTCATTTTACATATGAAGAACGTTATTACATACGGATAAACTTCCGATGTTTATAAATGGTGATCGTAATTGGATGAACGTAGTGAATGGTGCTATTGTAAAATATACTTATTATAAACACTCGGCATATAATAAAACACCTAGCGATGCATCCAACAATCCCGAAAAGATTAAGTACAAACAATTTTCTAGTGAATTTAGACCAACATTTAAATTTTGGCGGTTCTCTAAGAAATGCTGATAATCGTAATATATTTTCAAAAGGATATACCTCTAATTGGGATAGAGAGTTATTAAGAAAAATGAAGTTCTAAGGACACAAACCCTAACATAAAATATAGAAGATATTACTGGTAAAATATTAGAAGGTGAAAACTTTGAGCAAGATATAGTAAATTCTAAATTTAACGAAAAAACTTTATAATTGAAAATGAACTCCCACCTACTAAAAATAAGTAAGAGGTTAATAGAAAGTATTTTGACTGCATTTTGTTCTCCACTTCCGATAAGATAGATATATTATGTAAAAGCATAAGTGAACTGAGAAAAGGCGAGTTTGAAAAAGCCACGACTAAAATATTACAAACAAAAAACACAAGTTACTGATGAACTAATTAATGGATTGATTAAATCGGCAAATGAAGTTATAATTAAATAGATCTTTTGTATGATATCTTTTGGAGATATATGAAATTGTATTATCATCTATAACAGCAACAGCAACAACAACAGTAATGGCATTTATTGAAATAAGATTTCTTTATTGATTACTCACAGCATTTGCAACAGCGGCAGTATATGGTTCTCAGCAAAAAACAATTAAAACTAAAATGAGAAATTAGATAATGAAGTCATCCCTCTTAGCTAGAGCTAGTGATGGGATAAATAGGTTTTACAATAAGTCAATGAAGGATAATGAGATAGATGGTATTTAGTATATTGATTTAGTTAAAATCTAAGAAGACTATAAAAAGCACACGAAAAACAATTAATTGTTTTTTGAATTAAAGATAGGCTCGTTGCGTGACATTAACATTTGCAGTAAGAATAGCATTGATATGAGTTCTATTAGATCGTTTATTTGATGTAAATAAATTTAATTTTAAGTTTAACAACAAAATTTTAGTATCCTTTAATATAGAATTGCGGTCAGCTACGAACTAGATATTTTTTAATGTAAATGAAAGGAAATGGATTTATCCAAAGTAATCAATAGACAACAACTAAACAGGTGCATTAAAAACAACTTAACATTGTCTAAAGCACATCAATTATTCTCAAAGGATAACAGTAATAGATGAAGGATAGTAATGAGTTGGTTTAAGTTAAAATCTATGAGGACTATAAAAAGCACACGAAAAACAATTTAGTAATTTTTGCAGATGAGTCAAGCTCTTCGGAGAGAGATATTGTAAATACTTCATTTTAGTTTTTTGACCCAATTTTAACCTTACACTTTTGTAAAACCCTTATACCTTCACCAGTAGTCGCAATATTATTTAGACCAGGTGTTTGCGATATATTCCTGCTAGGATTTCTACTTGCTGCAGATGTACCAATATTACTAGCTATCTCTAATGTTCTCATGGATTATCAGCTGCTTTTTTAATCAAAACTAACAGCACCTTTACAAAAAGTTATAAAAAAGTCTGTTAATCCTTCTGCTTCAATGACATCAACAGATAATATCGTCGACTTATTTCGTTTACAATTATCCCCAGTGATTCCTTACGTCTTTTTACATTTGTCAGTTTCAGTTCCATGGATTGATAAAGCCACCACTCCGTGCAAATTTGTAGTGCCAGATAAATGTCTAACACCAACACAATATGATTTGGTTTTCAGTTTTTGAAAGTTTACACTTTCAATATAATAAATTGCATATATATAAATGTAGTCTTTTTTGCTAAGATATCTATAACTAGTATTATTGCTAGAGGGGCGAAATCCATGCCTTGGTATTTCATCCGCCAGCCAATCCTTGGGTTCTGCAATCCAAACCAGTTACTGGAAAAAGCCTATCGCTTCTCTTATTCTCTCTCGTGAAAAAAACTAGAATTATTTTATGAACAACGAATTGTAACGCTTGTTAAAACATATTCATATGATCTATATCATTTATCATATTCCAGACACATCATATTTTGATTCACCCGATAATTTAAATTTTTTAATTATCACTATCTGATCTTTTCTAAACAGGTAGTGTTTTATATCATGAGTGTAGTTCTGTATTTTTCTCACAAATTTTTTTGTCATCAAACGTATTCAAGTTTTTCTTTTCTTTTTATTTTTGTAATCGTTTTATCACCCTGTTTTTGTATTCTGAGTTACAACTATTTCCTTATTAGCGATCAATGCATTTTAGTAAATTTATTTATTGACTCTATTCGCTTTCTTGATACCTTTTTTTAGTATGGTTATTATTTTTATTATGTTTATTAAATAATTAGTATCATCTGGTACATCTAGATTACTTTGATCAAATTGTTAACTATCAACTTCACCTTCCGCAGAAATCAGTACAAACTAATCTGTATCCAAACAATGTTATTGTGAGTCCTTAAAATTTGGTTTTATTACCTCCTAGTAGAACTTTTAGATGTATAGTTTACTCAAGTTTAAATTACTTACGACAATGTATATAGGTATGTCATACTTTATTTCGTTATTTGGGTGTTCAGCTGCTGAATATGTATAACTGAACATATATGTATCACTGTATAATGTTCTTTCAAGCTGATTTACTAACACTCATCATTATCTTGTTTGCATTATGAAGGGAAATAGCCGAATGAAATTTCGTACTTTCATAATGAATCTGACGAACAGTATAACATTCAAATCATTTGATAATTGTTTCTCAGCATCTGTTTTAGCCTCGCTCCTTGTCTTAGTATTACTTTCTGTATACTCTTTTCATATGTAGTCTTCTTTGAACTTTTTGATTTTAGGTATCTTAGTAACTTTTACTCCCATACTAACATAGAACTTTGACAATCTATATTGTAGAAGAAATTCATGTTTATCATTCTGAAATAGGAGTAGTTTTTCACTCGTAGCAGATTCATTCTTTCTTTTTCGGAATCCTACTTCCTCATCTTCAACTTTTGTTTCATATGGCATTAGCGGTAAGTCTCTTGTTTTCGCTTTAGTTTCATCGAGAACCGTAAACTGAACAAAAAGCAAAATCAGCATCCTGGGGTGTATTAAGCATCTCTTCTAGACTATTGCCAACGTACTCAAAGTCGTTATGAAGAAAGTTTTTGTCATTGCAATTCCATTACATTAGTAGCATCTTTGTACCAGATAGTTCTATTGTTACTATCAATATGTCCATAGATTTTTTTTCAATGAATCTAACTACTCTTGGTAAACCCATATCACTACTGCTTTTACTCTTGTAATCACTCTTGATATTGTCGTCTTTATTACTGTTATTGAGGTTGCCTCTACGTTGATCGCTATTGCTATCACTATTACGATGGAGTTGCTTTTTTGAATCACTCTGAATCCATGCATCGCCCATAATACCACAAATACCTTTTCTTTTGCCATTTTCACAGTCTTTTATCATCTGCAAATCCTGTAATGAGTCATGTTTGATACCTCTACTATCTAACCAAAAATCAAAGCAAAGGTGTAACTTGGTAAAATAACCTGGTGTAGTGTATTAAGTCCAAACCTTCTCATATCCCTTTTAGTGAATTTATTAAAACAATTAGTTTATAAATAAACATCACTCTTTAAATTGTCTAGTTTTAACGTTTTTCAGGTCTTATTTCTATTCTCATTAAAAAAAACAACCGCAATTTTCCCGTGACGGTAGCTTTCTTGATAGCATTGATGTAATGACCTCCCTTTTTTTATCACCTACAACTTCGTTGTTACCGCGTTATCCAAAGTATTCAAAATGATATAATTCCTCTCTACTATAGACAAAAGTCTTTGTCATATCTGATAAACTAACAATCAGGATTTATAACTATCTGTGAATTTTAGGTCTCCAACACTAAACATCTTAGCTTTGTCTTTACCACTAGGTAAGTCATCCATTTTTCATGTTTTGTTGTTTCGCTTAAGTTCCTCTCTGAATATTAGATTGAAGTTATAACCACTACCACTATAAAAGACGACTGGTATTTTGTTGGTGGTTGATAACGAAGGTTACATAGCTTACATTCATGTTCTCTACATTTGTTGTTCTGTGACAATGACCTCACTTTAACATTCTTTATTACATATATGGCAAATATTATTAACATCATGATTTATCACGATACTAGAACCAAATTCCCGAAAATCTAACCCTCAACATACTAGAAATCCCTTAGCTATTGATATATTTTGAGAGACTCCTATTCGTCCTAAAGGTCGTGTTGGTACACATATCTCTTTTTAGTCGTGTTAATAGCTACATTACAACCTTTAATATCACCAAATATTGAAACCTCCGCATCTTGTTTTTCATGACCTTCATGACATAAATTTTCACCCAAAACAACGAAACGTAAAAGAGAAAGAATAGCACCTTAATAGCAAGATGAAACATGTTCAGCTGATTTAGTTGATAAATCTTTCTTAAAAAAATATAATTATAAAAATAAAAAATAATTTTATATTAACAGTTATAGATTTATTTACAAAACACGCTTGGCCTATAATTTATTGGATAAATCCAGTATATTTGTAAATAATGGATTTAGAGAAATTTTATTGAAAGGTATAATACCAGAAAGTTTATGAGTTGATAGTGGTGAAGTGTTTTATGATAAAACTTTCAAATCTCTACTTAATCAGCATCCGACAGAATTGAACTCAACATATAGTGAAATAAAGGAACTATTTGTAGAAAGATTCAAAAGAACGTTATTACGTGCGAAAAATGGACAAATGATAATAAATGGGGACTGTAACTGGACAAACACACTGAATGAAGCTGTTGTAACATATATTAAAAATGTGATATGACACCTATTGATGCATCAAAAAAGTCCCAGAAAAATTAATTACCTGCAAATTTCTATTAAATATAAACCAAGAATTAAATTTTGCTATTATGTAAGAAATGCTGATAATCGTAATATATTCTCGAAGGGATATAACTCTAATAGAGTTATTTAGATATTTTAGAGCGAACTAGAAGTTTTTCAATGTAAACGACAAGAAATGGATTAAATCAAAGTAACCAACAGACAACAAGAGCGCCAATAAAAAAATTAACTTTACTTTAAGCCACTCAGTTATTCTTAAAGGATGATAGAAATGTTGATATTAATTGGATATGAACACGCACCTACTAACAATAAGTATGTTTTTTATAAAGAGTGTTTTGACTTTGAACTGAAAAAAAAGTGAGTTTGGAAAAGTTACAACTAAAACATTACAACTAAAAACACAAGTTATTGATGAAATTATTAATGGATTGATTAAATCAGCAAATGACGTTACAATTACATTAATCGTTTGTAATATAGTTGCATCAGACAAGATCAGTAAATTAAACCACTGAAAACTAGAATTTGATAATAAAAAATTGAATCAAGACATTAATAACATATAGTTATATGATATGTTTACTCTTGTTTTAAGAAAAGTAAAAGAAGATAATAGGTTGTCCCTTACTCAGATTAGAAAATTAATAAAACAACAATTAAAATCAATAATCGTAACAATTCAATTAGTTGACAATAAAGAACAAGCAATATTAGATAGTTCTATCAATTTAATCAAGAAGATAAAATGAAAGAAATTAAAAGTTTTTTTAAGGAAAATGTCCTCGATACAACCAACAGCACCAAGCGAAACATATTTATCTCCAAATATGTTTACATATTGATAAATCAATAAATCAAAGCAAATTTTATTTTTAATGAAAACGTTAATATTATCAAAGATATTAAATATTACTTCGAAAATGAGACTAATAACTACTGGAGAAGGATAAACCATTGAAAACATTATATTAAAACTGCTGAGATATCATAAGTTCCACTATATTATTTAAAAGCAACAACAACAAAGACGACAATTGCATTTAGCGGAATAAAGTTTTTTTTGGTTTAGCTGCAGTATTTGCAACAGTGGCAGCATGTGGATCTCTATCAAAAATAATTAATAATAAAATGAGAGAAATAAGATAATGATGTTATCTTTCATCACTAGGGAGTATAGTGATGAGATAAATCAGCTTTACATTAAGCCACAGAAGGACAATGTTATAGATAATAGTTAGTGTATTGATTTAGTTAAAATCTATGAAGACTATAAAAAGCACAGGAAAAACAATGAAGTGTTTTTTTTGGATTAAAGCTGTATTGTTTCGTGATATCAATTTTTTTAAAAATAATAGCATTAGTGTGCATTTTATTAGTTAGTTAATATTGATTTTAATAAATTTAACTTTGAGTCTAACAACAAAATTTTAGTATCCTTTAAAATAGACCTGCGGTCAGCTAAGAACTCGATATTTTTTGATGTAGTTGCCCCTATGCGAACAGAGAACCTGTTTTGTAAATAGTTAAGGGTATGGTTAAGGCTAATGTTTATGTAGATATGTGGTCTAAGTTAATGCTAATTTTAATGTACAGTTAATGTTATTGTTATCATATAGTTGATGTTAATGCTGGTGTTAATGTTAATGTAAATATATTGGTGAACCTGCTTCGCAGATGAGTCAAGTTCCTTCGGAGACAACTTTTTTGTTAATATATCATTTTAATTTTTCTTTTTACCCAATGTAAACCTCTACACTTTTTAAAAATCTTTATACCTTCACCAGTAGTAGCATATTTAATTAGATCATGTGTTTGCGATAAAACCCTACCGGGATTTTTAATTGCTACAGATGTACCAATATTACTAGCTAACTCTATTGTTCTCATGGATTACCAGCTAATTTTTAATCAGAACTAACAGCAGTTTTACCAACATCCATAAAGAATTCTTTTAATCCCTCGGCTTCAATTGTCACTGATTTATTTCTTTTACAATTGTTACAAACTACTCCTTACGTTTTTTTACGTTTTTCAGTTTCAGTTCTATGGACTGATAAAGCCGCCAGTAAGGCCAGATAAATGTCTATCAGCAACACCATATGATTTAGTTTTAAATTCTTGAAAATTTGCTCTGTCAGTATATTGTAATGCAACTTATAAATATAGTATTTTTTGCTATGATAACTGAAACTAATTTTATCGTTAAGTGGGCGAATTCCCTGCCTTGGTATGTCACCCGCCGGCCAATCTTCGGGTCCTGCAGTTCAAACCAAACACTGGAAAATATATCACTACTCTTACTCGTTCTAGTGAAAAGAAGAAATTTTTTATGCAAAAAGGTTTGAAACGCTTTATAAAACCCAATCATATCATCTATATAATTTGTCATATTACAGACATTACATATTACATCTTTTTTATTCACCCGATAACTTATTTTTTTCCTCTTTTTCATCAAAATCAGTCCTTTTCTAAACAGGTATTAATTTTTATCATGAGTGTAGTTCTGTATTTTTTCAAGTAATTTTTTTTGTCATCAAACCTTTTCAAGCTTTTTTTCCTTTTTTTGTAATCGTTTTATCACCTTCTTTTTGTATTCTATGTTCAGTTACAACTCCTTCCATATTAGTCATCAGTGCATTATAGTATTTATTTCTAATACCTCTATGCGCTCTCCTAAAACCTTTCTTTTCAGTATGGCTATTAATGCAAAAACACATTCCTATGATTTTGTTTATCTTAGCACTTCCAAACTTATGCTTGAACTTGCCTGATACTTTTTTATTAGTATCATCTTGTACATCCAGATTACTTTGAAAAAGTTATTCCCTATCAACTTCACCTTCTGAGAAAATCAATAAAACCATCTGTATCCATATAATATTATTGCCTGTCTTTGGGATTAAGTTTTAGTACCCCATAGTAGAAATTGGACATGTATTGTTTACTCAAGTTTAATATTTTAACGTTAATGTACACATGTTTGTCATACTTTATTACCTTTTTTGGGTGCTCAACCACTGAATATGTATCCTTGAATATGTTTCATTTTCATACTCGTTGGTTTACTAACACTCATCATTATCTTTTTTGCATAAGGTATGGACATAGCCCGAATTAAATTCTTTATATCTCTAATGAAACTACCAAACAGTATAATTTCCATATCTTTCCGTATTTGTTTCTCAGTATCTGTTTTAGCCTCTGCACTTATCTTGGTTTTACCCACTGTATACTCTTTCCATATCTAGTATTGTTTGAATCATATGACTCTATGTATCTTTTGCTCCCTTACTAACATAGAACTTCAACAATCTATATTGTAGAGGATATTCCTTTTTATCATTTCGGTCTAGGTCTAGCTTTTTACTCATAGCAGATCCTTTCGTTCTTTTTCCGCGACCTAGTTCATCATCTTCAACTTTATTATATGGCATTAGCGGAAGTTCTCTTTTTATCTTTTATTTTCATCAGTAAACTCCGAAATACAAATTGACCAAAAATCATAATCAGCACTATCTGGTGTAATAACTATTTCTTCTGGATTGTTGTCAACGAATTCAACGTACTCATTGCAAATCCATATTCATTAATAGAATCTTTGTACCAGATAGTCCTATTGTACTATCAATATGTCCAATTATCTTACGTTTCTTATTATCAATGAATCTAACTACGGTTGGTAAATCCCTATCTCCATTGCTTTTACTCTTGCTATCACTGTTGATACTGTCATTACTATCACTGGCATTGAAATTGCCACTGCGTCGATTGCTATTGCTATCACTTTTACTATGGAGTCGACTTTTTGCGGATTAAAATCTCAATCAATCTCAAGGCATCTATCATCCATAATACCACATATCTACCAAATAATACCACGTTTCTTTCACCACTTTCAAAGTCTTTTATCATCTGCAAATCATATAATGTGTCGTTTTCGAAACCAATACAATCTAACTAAAATCAAAGCTAGAACCACGTAAACCACCATGGTGTAGTGGACTTATTCCAAACCTTCTTTCATCCATTATTGTGAGTTTGCTAAAGAGTAAGCCTATACATATACATCACTCTTTAAATTGTGTAGTGTTAACTTTTGTTGGGTCTAATATCTATTCTCATTAAAAAATTCATCTGCACTTTGATTTGACGGTAGCTCATATTTAGTATTGATTTAAAATCTTTTCTTTGTAGATCCCCTACAACTTGGTTGTTATCAATTAATACAAAATACTCATATGGATTTAATTCCTCACTACCGTAAGCAAAAGTCTTTGTCATATCAGATAAAATAACAATCAAGAAGTTATAAATCTCTGTGAATTTTAGATCTCCAACATTAAACTTCTTAGCTTTGTCATTACCACTAGGTAAGACATCCTTTTTTCCTATTTTATCGTTTTGTTTATATTCTTCCCGAATATTAAGTTGAAGTCATAACCACTACCACTATAAAAGACAACTGGTATTTTGTTTTTTGGTTTATAACGAAGGTTACATAGCTTACAATCATGTCCTCTACATTTACTTGTTTTCTGACAATGACCTTATCTTCAATGTTTTTATTACATATATGACAAATAATAGTAATATCATGATTTATCACGATGCTAGCAATACATACCAGAAAATCTAAACTACTGCATACTAGAAATCCATTAGGTTTTGGTATATGTTAAGATACTCCTTTTAGTCTTATTATTCATGTCAGTTCACATATCTCCTTTTAGTGGTGTTGTTAGCTACAATACAACATTGCCTACATCTTGTTTTGCATGTTTATTTATAAAACCGATCGTTTTTGTTTTGGACACACAATCTTAGGTGTAATTAAATGACCACATTCATGAATTGTATAACTAGTGGTGAAGTATAGCAACAGATACATCTATCACAAGGCCGCATTTTTTTGTTTCTAGCATTTGGTCTTTCTAATGGCACCTTTATGATCTTAATCAATAGCAATGTTACCAATTCTCGCAATTGTCTATTCGTTAAGTTAAAGTCTGGTCTCTATCGCTCTCTCTCTCTCTCTCTCTCTCTCTCTCTCTCTCTCTCTCTCCTCTCTCTACATAGGATATCTATCGCTCTCTCTCTCTCTCTCTCTCTCTCTCTCTCCTCTCTCTACATAGGATATCTATCGCTCTCTCTCTCTCTCTCTCTCTCTCTCTCTCTCTCTCTCTCTCTCTCTCTCTCTCTCTCTCTCTCTCTCTCTCTCTCTCTCTCTCTCTCTCTCCTCTCTCTACATAGGATATGATCGTTAGGTTTAGTTATGTTCGGTTCCAGCTACGACGCTATCATCGAGATACCGCGTGCTATGCAGCAGATCTGGCACATTTTTGTTGACTGATTGGATTACATGTAAATGGCTCTGCCTTGAAATAAGACAAAAAACGCTATTCCAGGCATAAAGTTAATGATTGCGTTCAAGAGACAACTCTTTTTAATAGAATTGAAAACAGTTTGAAATTTTCTGAAGAATTTGTGCCTTTATGGAAGAGGAAGCAATTTTTTTGTGCAGTGAGTAAAAGCCTCAGCACCGTTGGCGATTTTTACTGCCAACCTGTAGTGTTCGAACAACTCCCTACTGTCTAGTATTTCCTCCTGTTCCAGAAAATTTGCAACCAGACTCCTTAAAACTTCCCCAAATGCAATAGGGAGGACGCCTCCGTTTATTTAAGCTTAGCTGCTTCAATAAGCTTATTTTTTGGCTGCCTCATCCCACAAACCATACCAATGGAGTGAAGTCACTGTTTTTCCAGCAGTCCATTGTGTTCAGCAGTTTCTGTTCCTTTTGCAACCTGTATTTTGAGACATGAGGACTCATTTAGACGCTGTGAGAAAATTTTCCTGCTGTCAAGATCTTGGGAATCCTCCACACACCCTTGCAGAACGTCAACTGAATGACAAAACAATTTCCTGAATAATCCCCGAAATCACAAAGAAAATAGTTTAATGCACTTATTCTCTAGATCTTATAGGTTCTGCGAAGTTCGCTCTATGAAAAAAGCTGGTGAACTCTGACTTTCCCGGTGTTGCTCAAAAATTGACAAAACAGTTTTCTATGTTAAAAACATGGTATCTTATGAAAGAAATAGGAATGCGCATGTTTGAAAGTGATTCTAGTATTGATAAAGGGTTAAGAGTAAATACAAATAAAAACATTTTTTATACTTTCTCTTGCAAATTTTTATCATTTTTTTAGTATCTAAGATATCAAACTTCCACTAAATTTTAGAATTTTTGGAGATCAAGTGGGCAGAAATCCTTCAAATGTTTTTGTTCTTCGACTAAACAAAACAATCAAGATTTACTGCTTATGAACTTTACCCAATTTGCTTAATATGACATCAAGTTACTCCAGCAAGAGCCACCACACCAGCACACGTATTTTTCCATGAAATGGTTGAGCTGCCACATTTGTTTGTTGCACCAGTGTTTTCAAAAATTTTTGTAACCTCTTGATTTAAAGAATAATTGTAAAATAGCTGCATTACACCGCAGAGACTTACCCAAATTGTCACGGGCAAATATGCCCGATCTTTGTTTCTCGTGTTCGTTTTTCCTATGTCATTACATTGAAGGTGCAACAATATTCCGGAAAAAAGCTACTTTATCAGAAACCGGCAAAATTGAAGGGAAATTAGCAACCCGTGTTCGCAAAAGTGTCCTAATCTTTGCCGCAAAATAAAAGTACAAGCTATGTATCATACTTTTTAGGCAATTTTGCATCACGCATCTGCTCCATTTATATATCGCTTTTTCGAAACGCAATGTAACTCATTTTCGCACTAAAATCCGCAATTAAGCCTAATTTAAAGCGCGTTTTTGAGCATAAAAGTGATGATTAAAGCTTTATTACCACCACTAGTACTTATTACTACTTTATTACTACTTATTGAAGGGTTCTTAGCCGGTTCAGTGAATCTACACCAGTCCCACATTGACAAACAAAGCCTTTTCTGAGCAAGGGATTTTTCGGAAAAAAACAGTTTTGTGGCACTGGGACGTACCTCATATATTTCACAAAATAGATTCGACCAGTGAAAAAGAATTATGCCTATGAAAAAAAAAAAATTGGTCGGTCCCACATAGACAAACAAAGCCTTTTTTGATCGAGGGATTTTTCGGAAAAAAACGATTTGTGGCACTGGGACGTACATCATATTGTGTACCATATTTTCAAGTATTGAGCCCAGAGCAAAAACTTTTGGTTTCATACAATCCATATGAATAGGAGATACTAAGAAAATAGTATGAGAAACATTCAATTCAACAACTCCTTGACCCATGGGGTTACATCAATTTTTTGAAATACGAAACGATTTAGAGAAATATTTGACGAAATTGCAAAACTTGACTTTTGTAACACTAATCCTAAATTTCTTTACAAGAGAGCCAAGTTGAGCCTAAAACACGTTTTTCTTAACACTTTGTACCACCTAGACCCAATAGTCGAGAAAAAAAGGGCATTTTACATTAAAAAAACAGGCGAGGTTTTTGCATTTCCGAACTTTACTTTTCTAATGTCCCAATTTTTCAAGTATTGACCCCATAGCAAAAGTTTTGGTTTAATACAACTCATGTGAGTAGAAGTTACTACGAAAATAGTATAAACGACATTCACAACTTGTTACGAAGTAAATAAGTAAGCGAGATATTATTAGCCAATCAGAATCGAGTATTCAAATGTGCACATAAATCGTTCCAAATAAGATTTAAATACGTTCTAAAATACGTAGAAAGTTCTGAAAAAGTTCAATTAACCTAATTTTAAGTAAATATAACCACGACATGTGCCGATTGAGAGGGTTTTCGGCTTAATATTTTTAGGTTTTCTAGACAATTGCCGATTGAATACGAACTGATTTTACGTCAATAACATCAGACAAAAAACCAGTAAAAGAGCATCGAAAAAACCTTGCCGTCTGAACTTCACTTGTGGCTTTGTACGTCTTAATGCTTACACGCTATACTTATACGTTGCACAGTTGAATACGTTTTGATTGACGAATTGAATCTTCGAAAGAGTGTTTTGCACCTTTAATATTGGTACCGCGCCCTAAGCGGAATTTTACGATTGACATATGATTTAAACGTCACGGCAGCGCAAATCAAATCTGATTCATAGTCAGCTCGATCAGCTCAGGAGTGACAATCAGCGAACAGCAGTTTGTCCATTTGGGCTAACGCACCCTCACATCTGGGACCTATTACGAAGACCCACCTTCAGTACTCTGGGTGCAGCAGTTATGCGACATACTTTAAGCCCAGCTTTGCACATCAAAACAGCCATTAGTTCACAGGCTCACACTCTAACCTAAAAGTCACTCAAGATATCGGACTCGAAAGGTCAAGTCAGGGAAACATCTTTAGTCACCAATACGACTACTTCCCTAACACATTCATTGGCAATCTGAACTCTCGCAGGAGCTCGGCCGAATCAGAGCAAGACGAAGAGGGTCAGATGCTGACGAAGCTGCTTTCATGTCACATAGTGGCCATCCAATGCCAAAAAGATTCAACAGGGAGCATTCAATTTGGCGGACGCCGAATTTTTCTTGCTGAAGAAACGCAAGGTGCATGATCTTGAGAAGGAAAAGAGGTTCTTACAGGAGCCACTCGGGACATCCACAGAGATCAACCCGACGTCAGAATAAACTGTAAGACACAAACAAAATATTGCTCTAAATTTTTTGCTGTGACCTCTGAATTTTATCTGGGCTAAAGCAAAAACTGAAGGATCACAATCGTTTCGGTAGATAGAATTATGTTATCGGTCACCATTAACCTCCCACAGACTTAATTTTTAAGACAAAAAACATCGATTTGAAAAATTTTTGGTCGAATTACCGAAAATTCGAAAAAATTGATATACACGGTTCGTAAATCGAAAAATAACATTTGATACATAGAAAATTGAGAGAACATTCTGCTAAATTGTTCAATTTTGAAAATTTTTGGTCAATTTTGATGCAATTCTAAATCTTTAGAAAATCAATACCGAATATTGATAAACCGTATTTTCAAGCTTAAAACCGTTCAGTTTACTGGATTACCGTGTACCGTATTCAAGAATTTGCAAAAAAATTGACTAAAACTTGAAAAAAATTGGACAAAAGCAGAATTTTTTGACAAATTTGTCAAAAAATCAATTTTCCAGCAAGAAGAATCGTTAATTGAGTGAAACTCATTACACAGAAAAAGTTGCAAAAATTTTCACAACCTCCGGCCTACAAAAAAAAATCGAATTCCCATAATTTTTCTCGTCGATCGTTTATGAACCGTTTTGCCCGCGTCCTTTTCGTCCTTTCGCTTTTTAGTTTTCCGTGTTCCGTTTTTTCAATAACGTCGCTCTCCCAACACTCCGCTTTTCGTTTTCTTCCGCTTTTTTCCGGATTTCAATTTAGTATATCATATTTGATGAAGTTTGTTGTTATTTTTGCTGTAGTATGTTGAGTATGCTAGTATGCTGGTTTGTTGTTTAGGTCTTATAGCTTTCTAGGGTGTGACTTAAGTTTATTCTCGAGTTACGGCTGGATTGCCCTTTGACTTTTCAACTTTACTAATTTACTAGCCTTTCTGTTGAAGTATATTTATTTTGCTGCTTTATGTTTGTGTGTACCTGTATGATTGCTAGTTGGTTTGGTCTTGTTGCCTTCCAGGGTGTGACTTAAGTTTATTCTCGAGTTACGGCTGGGTTGTTTCTTGACTTTTCCAACTATCTTAGTCTACAAATACACTACTGTAATTTATTCAATTTTGCTGTAGTTTGTTTAATACCGTTAGTATGCTGACTGTTTGTTTTGGTTTGGGTTTTGCTAGGATGTGACTTAAGTTTATTCTGGAGTTACGGCTAGTTAATTTCTCGACCTTTTCATTCTTTTAGTGTACTACTGCATTGCCGTAAATTAGTTTGTCGTTAAATTTGTCGTTATAAACCAATTATGAACTATGTTAGAGTGTCTTGCAGTAGTTTCTCTCCTTCTTCCTGGGGTGTGACTTAAGTTTGTTCTGGAGTTACGGCTAGGTTGTTTGCTTGAGTTTTTGCTGTGGTCTGCTAACATAGTTCTATCCAACCTCAATTCCCGCCCGTTCTCTCCCACCGTCCCGTTTCGTTGCGTAGCACGTTTTCCACCCGCTTTCCCGCACGTCCCGTTTCCGTTCCGTCGCGCACTGCTCGCTCGACCTCTCGTCTGTCCCGTTTCCGTCGCGTCGCGCGTTGCTCGCTCGACTTCCCGTCCGTAACGTCTCCGTTTCGTCGCGCGTTGCTCGCTCGACTTCCCGTGTGTCCTTTGCCTCCCTCCGCGTTGAGCGCATAGCGTTCAGCGCTCCACTTCTGTTTTGTCGGGCAAAGTGTGCTCGACGACTTTCTTTGCTCTTTGGGTGGTTTGTTTCACAGACTGTCTACAGTGTGCTGTGTTTGGTGCCTTTTTCGTTGGGTTTGTTTTGCGTGGGTTCGATTTATTTGGAGTGTGCATGTAATATTTAACCGTGTGCAGTGGTAGGTTTGCTGGTCTTTGGAAATAATAACATCGTGATGTCTAATAGTCTTGATCAAAAAGCCAAAAAGTTGTACGCTTCCAGGTCAAAGCGTGAGGCTGAATTGCATGCTATACATGAAGATATTCTTCATTACATAACTAATCAAAGTAGGCGAGTGAAAGTTGAACGCCTAGTAACAAAGTGCAACGAAGCATTTATGACCGTTGTAGACAAAAATGAGGACCTGATTGCATTTGCTGGAAAAACGGAGGATCCAAGTGCACTTGTTCCTTCATTAGAGTCTTACTTGGAGGCAAAGACAACTAAGAACGACAAGATCCTCACTTCAGCACCAAACTACATCAACTCTGCTGATGATAAAGTGAGTGAGTTTCAGGAACCGAGGGCTTCCATTCGTTCTAGACTTCCCTCATTGATGACCTCTTCGAAAACATCTAGTCAGCGTAAACATGATTATGTAATTGCTAAGATGAAGCGTGAAGAAATTGAAAAACAGAATGAGGCAGCCATTCGCCTTGCTAAACAGAAAAAGCAAATGGAATTAGATGAACTGGAGGAAAACAACAGGAAACGTTTGGCAGAGGCAACTCTGCAAGAATTTGAATTGCTGGACGCCGTTTCTAAAGGTAGCCAATCTGAAACAACTGCAAGTGCTAGGAGCTCAATGAGAAGTGAAAAGGTTGTCCAAGATTGGATCAACACCTCACTTGCTTTAAGATTTCACAATGAGGAGAAAACTAGTGAACCACAGGTTATGATTGACCCTCCAGAATGTCATAGCCACAACAACGGCAAAACAGTGGAAGATCAGAACACTGAAATTTCAAGGCATTCTATTCCAAAAAATTGTCGAGGCAATTACATTTTAAGCAATGAGACCTTACAGCAACTCGACCCCTATTATACTCCACCTGAAAATTTTTTGGCTGCTGCTAACACACAGGCGTTGTACCAGGCGCACCTAAGGGCGCAAATGAATCAAACAGGCCAGCAAGGCACGGCGCCCCCAAGCATAACTAACCAAGGAACCGCGGATAGTCAGCCGCCTTCTGTACACGCCCAGGGGCTTCTTCACCGCCTATTCAACAGCCCATTCCACAACAGACGTTCGCACCACAAGAAAATCAGAATATTACAACCGAGGTTTTTCCCAACGCACAACTTCAAATTTTGCAATCCAGGGGACCTGAAACATCAAGTCTGCCCGAGAAAAAATCGGCCCAGCGTATATGCCCCCGACAACAATATAATTTTGTCCCCCGAGCACCAAACGCCACTCTTCCTCCTTTTCCGACAACAAATCATCCAGCCCCCGCAATAAACGTTCCCCTGCACACAAGCGCCCCACCAAGTCCGAACATTCAACAGCACAACTCCGAACCCACTCATCCTAACGTCCTTCCCATTCCGAACCCAGTCTTCGCACCTAACCTCACTGCTCCCATCCCACGCGCCCCTTTGATTAATCCTCCTCTTGTCAACAACACTTTCAAGAATAATAATAACCCAGGACACAAAGCTGTACGTTCCGTTGCTGCTCCTGTCCCAAATATGCCCAATATCCCTCTCGGCCAAAGTTTTGTGCCAAACATGAATCATTGGCGTTTTCCACAGCACAGACCGTCATTAGTCAACCAAGACGCTACCACCGTAAATAATGTTGCTCCAAATGTACAGGCACACATCGCACCATCAGTTACGAATTTTCCACAACAAATATATTCGAATTCGCCCATTTTGATTGATATGCAATCACCATCCGGCACACATCAGGAAAACCCGATTGCAACTACAAGTAATATTGTACCTGGTCTGGCCACTCCGGTCTTTCAGCCAACATATCCTTATGTTGGGCCCACTCCGTTGAGTTGGAGTGGTCCGCAGGTGTCTGCACCTGCCCCTCCGATACCGGACAATGCGTCATTGATTAGGGAATTAGCTGATGCAATAACCAGCAAGAAAAATGACCCCTTGCCAGAATGGAAACTTGCTCAGTATAATGGCGATCCATTACAATGGCACGAGTGGTATGGTCAATTCAAAAGCGCGATTGACTCGCAATCGCTAACTGATGACGTTAAATTGACATACCTCAAAACCCTCGTCACCGGTAGAGCAGAGATTGCAATCGCCGAGTTTGCTTACTGTGGTTTAATGTACAAGGATGCACTAAGGACTTTGGAACGTAAATTTGGCCAACCACAGGCAGTCGTAAGTGCACACTTGGATAAACTAAGCAATTTTCCGCCTCTTAAAATGCACAATAGTGATAACATCATTAACTATTCTGCAGCCATATCCAGCCTCGTTGGGGTTTTCAAGTCACTATCATATGACGCTGACCTGAAGAGCGCTTCCCTACTTAACCAAGCGGTACAGAAGTTACCACCAAACATGAAAGAGTCATGGTCACTCTTTACGGTTAAGAAGCACTGGGTTAAGCCTACCCCCCTTGACTTTAACGACTGGCTTAAAGAAAAGGCTGAGGCCCACGATCTTATGAAACAAAGCGCAACCAAGGCAAGGCCTGAAGATAACAGCACTTCAGTAACCAAGACCAAAACAGCCTCAAAAGTGTTTGCATCAAATTCACAACAAAGGGAAACAAAGAAGCAAATGCCATCTTCTTCCACAAACACTTACTCTCGCTGCATTGTATGCAAAGGTAACCACCGGCTATGGGAGTGTCGAGTTTTCAAGGAAAAGACTCCAACCCAGAGAGCTAAGTTGGTGGCGGATAATAAACTTTGCTTTTCGTGCTTACGGGACAAGCACACATTCCGCCAGTGCCCTCAACCGAGAAAGTGCCAAGCAGAAGGGTGCAATAGTTCGCATAACACACTGTTGCATGGAGCAGATAGGGTTTTCCCAACGAAACAGTCAACAAATCCCAATACTATCCAGTCTTCTGGCAACACAGGTCAAAGTAAAGCAACTTCTAGTCAACTCCAGCCTAATAAGACCACAACAATGTCATCTGTTACTGATGTTAAGGGGCTCCTTCAGGTGACTGAATTGCAGTTGGTCAATTCGTCCGGTTTAGATACCAAGGCTTTAGTTTTGTGTGATACCGCCTGCAGTAACTCTTGGGTGGCCGGTAGTCTCGCAGATAGACTCGGTTTGCACGGTAAGGCACTAAAGCCAACTGTCAAGGGTATTAATACCGAAGAAGTAGTTGATACTAGGGTTGTTGAAGTCACTGTGAAATCAAGAGAACAACAAGATTTCGAACCATTCACCGTCAACCCTTTCGTTAAGGAGAGTCTGAACGTCGGCTCAGATATAATTAATGTAAAGGCCCTGCAAGAGACTTACCCACACTTAGCAGTCCTTGATCCCGTGACATATTCCTATAAAGACATTGAGATGATACTCGGACAAGATGTCTATCATGCCATCCGCCCGTTAGAATAATTCTCTGCCGATGAGAAGCGTTCACCCGTTGCCGTACGCTTACCCATAGGTTGGGTCTTAAGCGGTCCGTTACCGTCAAGTTCTTGTTTAACCTCAACGTGCTTTAAAGTGAATATCGAACATGACAATGAGTTAGCAAGTCAAGTAAAGTCATGGTACGACATTGAATCATTCGGAGCAAACAAGCAGGTCGACTCCAGATCTGCAGCAGACGCAAGGGCTCACGAGATCCTTGAGAGTACCACCATACACAATGGCCTGAGATACGATGTCGGAATGCTGTGGGCAGCAGACAACATTCAGCTCCCAAATAATTACTTCTCCTCCCTTGTGCAACTAAAATCGCTCGAAAAACGTTTGGCCAAGGATGAAGACCTCAGAGAGAAGTATACTAGTACCATCAAGGAAGATCTAAATAAGGGGCATGTAATTGAGGTTCCGGATGCTCAAAAGGTTGAGAGCCGGTCTGATAAAGAGTGGTACCTACCCCACCATCCGGTTTTAAACTCGAACAAACCAGGTAAGGTGCGTAGGGTGCTCAATGGAGCAGCAAAATTTCATGGCGCCTCACTGAATAAATCTTTGCTCACTGGCCCTGATCTGCTCCAAAATCTTATTTACGTACTTCTTCGCTTCCGACAACATCCATATGCCGTCTCCGCCGACATCGAGGGAATGTTTCTACAGGTTGGCGTGTTACCATCAGATCAACCATCACTTCGCTTTCTGTGGCGGGAGGACCCCACAACTAACGTTGTAGTGTATCAATATACGCGCCATATATTCGGGGCTAAAGACTCGCCCACATGCGCCAACTATGCATTACAACGCACTGCGAGAGACAATGCCAAGTTTTACCCCGAAGCTGCAAAAGCTGTCCTTGAAAACTTCTACATGGACGATTATCTTGACTCAGTGGAGTATCCTGAGAAAGCCATCAATAGATCGAAGGAATTGGTACATCTTCTCCATCTCGGTGGGTTCAAGCTTACAAAGTTTGTAAGCAATGTGCAAAATCTGGCTGATCGAATTGATGGTTCGCCTCAATCTACTGAGCCCAAGGTTATTGTTTCATGTCAGGAGGATTCATCGCATGTGCTAGGGTTAAAGTGGGATCACACTAATGACACTTTAGTTGTGAGTAGGGGTACAAGCTGCGCTATCACCAAGTCCCTCACGCAACGCTTGGTCCTAAGTCTTGTCTCGAAAGTCTTTGACCCCATTGGTCTTGTCGCACCGTTTACCGTTGGTGCGCGATTGCTCTTAAAAGACATCTGGCGTGTCACAGGACAGCAATGGGATGACGAGCTCCCACAGGACATTGTTCAAAGATTTTTGGTCTGGAGTGCGGACTTACCAAAGCTTGAAAACATCAAAATTCCTCGAAGTTACTTTAGTGGACCCTTTGATAATATAGAGTTGCATATGTTCGGTGACAGTTCTCAGGATATTTTTAGTGCCGTTGCATTTCTTTGAGCCCGAGTAACAACTCCTACGGGCAAGATAAAAACAGAGCTTTCGTTTGTTCTGGGGAAAGCGCGCGTGGCGCCAATGAAGGTAATGACTGTCCCAAAACTGGAATTGCAAGCAGCTCTACTTGCCGCCCGGCTGAAGAACGAAATTATTCAGGCACTTACTGTAACTGTTAACCAAGTCTTCATGTGGACAGACAGCACGACCGTTCTTCAGTGCATAAACTCTAATGAAAAGCAACCAATCTTTGTTGCAAACCGCGTTTGTGAAATTTTGGAGTATACCAGCGTTGACCAATGGAACCACGTCGCAACTAAGGATAATCCAGCTGACGCTGGCACGCGTGGAATGTCCGCTGAGGTTTTGCAACTAAGCAGTTGGGTCAATGGTCCACATTTTTTAATTAACTCAAGTTTCCCTTTCGTACCGAACAAAGACGTCATTAATAACATCAAACTTGGCGTCAACCAAGCAGTCATCATAGAAGACAATGTTTCCCTGGCTACATCTGTCAAAAAACAGACAACTCCCGTTCCTTCATTGTTTCCGTTTGATAAGTTTAGTTCTTATCAAAGGTACTTGCGCATTGCCGCATACGTTCTCCGGCTTTTGCCGAAACATGCCGGCTACCGTAACCCCGATGGTAGCATTACTGACCCTACTGAGCTTGACGAAGCCGAGCGTCATCTACAGTACTTGGTACAAGGAGAGTCTTTTGAAGCCGAAAGAAAAGATCTTCTTGACAATAAATTCGTTAAAAGGAGTAGCCGAATTGCTCCACATTCACCGTTTATTAGTCCAAATGGGCTAATCCGTTCCTCGGGCCGCATCAAGCGGTTAATTGAAGTTGGGTTTAACGTAAAGTACCCAATCATCTTAGATGCACGTCATCCGTTTGTAAAACTGTTCCTTGAACACACGCACGTAAAGCATTATCATCAGGGCGTTGAATACCTAAGATCAATTGTGCAGGAACACTACATAGTACTGAAACTAAGATCATCCTTGCGTTCCATGAAAGCACACTGTCTGAGATGCCGAGAATTCCAAGCTGTAACTATGCAACCAATCATGTCTGATTTACCTAAGGAGAGACTTGCTTACCAGTCTCCTCCCTTCACGAACACTGGCGTTGAATACTTTGGGCCATTCTATGTTACTGTCCGCCGTACTACCGAGAAAAGGTGGGGCTTCCTCTTCACCTGTCTCACTACTCGCGCTGTCCATGTCGAGATAGTTACATCCATGGACACCAGTTCTTGTGTTATGGGAGTTGAGCGGTTTGTGTCACGCAGGGGTACACCTGCCATGATTTGGTCGGACAATGGCACTAACTTTATTGGAGCGGAGAAAGAACTCCGAGAAAGTATTGAAAAGTGGAACGTTGTCAACATTGCAGCTGAGCTCGCTCACAAAGGTATTAAGTGGAGGTTCAATCCACCCAGCGCACCACATCAAGGTGGTATCTGGGAGAGGCTGGTACGCAGCTTAAAACGCGTGTTGTATACTATTCTTGGCACGCGTCGCCTCACGGATGAGGTACTGCATACTACCTTTTGTCTCGTGGAGAATGCTCTCAATTCGCGTCCTTTAACACCCGTAAGCGCTGATCCGTGCGATTTGAACGCCTTAACGCCCAACCACTTTCTTTTAGGAGAACACTCTACCGGTATTCCGCCTGTTGTCGGCAATAATGAGTTCGACCATCGTAAACGTTACGCCCGTGCGCAGTCCTACGCTAATGCGACCTGGTCCCGTTGGATCAAAGAGTACGTACCGACGCTGAACCGACGCTCTAAGTGGCAGACGCCTGCCGAGCAACACCTTAAGACCGGTGACTTGGTTTGGATAGTTGAAGAAACCAACCCTAGGGGTTACTACCCAACCGCTCGGATTGTGGAACTCCGTTACGGCTCCGATAGCGTCGCGCGCTCCGCCGTTTTACGTACGTCAACCGGTTCACTCGTCCGCCCGCTTGTAAAACTTGTACCAGTTTTCCCAACATCTTCTTCCGGGCCGGAGGATGTTACGAAGTAAATAAGTAAGCGAGATATTATTAGCCAATCAGAATCGAGTATTCAAATGTGCACATAAATCGTTCCAAATAAGATTTAAATACGTTCTAAAATACGTAGAAAGTTCCGAAAAAGTTCAATTAACCTAATTTTAAGTAAATATAACCACGATATGTGCCGATTGAGGTGGTTTTCGGCTTAAAATTTTTAGGTTTTCTAGACAATTGCCGATTGAATACGAACTGATTTTACGTCAATAACATCAGACAAAAAACCAGTAAAAGAGCATCGAAAAAACCTTGCCGTCTGAACTCCACTTGTGGCTTTGTACGTCTTAATGCTTACACGCTATACTTATACGTTGCTTACAGTTGAATACGTTTTGATTGACGAATTGAATCTTCGAAAGAGTGTTTTGCACCTTTAATACAACTCCTTGACCCATGGGGTTACAGCATATTTTTAAAACACGAAACGACTTTAGAGAAGTTTTGACGAAATTGCAAAACTTGATTTTATATAATATTTATATAAAATTTCTATACATCATAGCCAAAGTTAGCCTGATACACGTTTCTCTTATCTCTCTGAACCACCTAGACCCAAAAGTCGAGAATTAGGGAGGCATTTTACATAAAAAACAGACTATTTTTTTGCGTTTCCGAACTTTACTGTTCTAATGTACCAATTTTTCAAATGTTGAAAAGGAGAAACTGCAAAATTAGTGTGAGAAACTTTTTACAACTCTTTGACCCATAGGGTTGCATCATATTTTTTAAATAATAGACAAATTTTGATAAAAATTGGACGAAATTGCAAAACTGTCTTCCAGGAGACAATATAGTGAAAATTGAGCTACCGAAAAAAAAACAAAAACGTTATTAAAAAATATCTAACAAAATTTTTGATAATTTTGCAAACTAAGTTTAATGTTCAGTTAAAATAAAACAGAAAAAAGAATTTATTTGACTTTTTTCTGAAAAATCCCTCGAGATTTTTTTAAAGATATTTGTCGTTTTTCAAGTCAATTGTCCCCTCTTGGTTAACAGAAACTGCTTGATTTTCACATCAGTACCCCTACTTTTAGTGACCCTGAAATTGTCAGTCCAACATCGATATACAAGCCCTTTTTTGAGCACATACAAGCCCTTAAGAGGTATTTTTCGGAAAAAACCGATGACTCGGTTTTTCGACTTTAAAGTTGTTTGTATTCAAATCGCTTTAAAGCTTTAAAAGTTTCAATTAAATCTTTAATAAGGTGCTTATGACAGATTATAAATCTTTTTTGCATGCTCAAAATGCGCGCTTTTAGTTAGGTTTGATTGAGGATACTTTTAATGCGAATAATAGATACCTAAAATGAACGTAAACGTGCTACGTAAAGTCTTGTAACCTATTTTAGGATTTGAAAATTCTTTTATTTCGTGAAATTGGCGGAACCCCTTTTCCGAAAAATCAGATACGAAGGATGTCTCCTAATATCGTTCATTTTATGTATCTAATTTTCTAGCGAATTATACCAAGACGGAAATTTTGGGGTATACATCTGCGGTGTAATGTTTTTCTTACGTTAAAAATGTTAAGAATTTAGTTGTTTCCTGATAGAGAAATGTTTACCAAACCAAACGAAACTCCGAAAAAAATTCAAATAATGTCCAATGTAGGTGAAAGTAGAAAAAGTACAACCAGTTTGTTGATCAGGCCGATGGAAATTTAAACAAAACTTGAACTCTCAGGGATAGAACAGTCTACTTAACACTATACTATGAGGCTTCGGAAGTTATTTTTATAATAAGAAAACAATTCAGGCCTATTGATCTAGTTGATATTACCAATTTTAAGCTACAGGGAACTGTTACTGTGCTTATTTTTTGTTACCCTCCCATTTCAATTTTATTTTACTTGTTTACACAAAACAACGAAAGCACTTCTCAAATGAAACATTATTTTCTTTTTAGAGATTTCAGATTATCCTCTAAATTTTGTGTGTTCATTATTGTTCAAAACCACCGTTGCTAACTTGTTGTTATCCCCCCACTCCAACTTTCATTGGTTTGCTGCAAGAAATAAAAATTTGCTTTAACACCCAATCATACGCTCGGCGTGGAAGAGACGACATCTCAACAGACTAAAATTTCACTTAATTTATTTCTCGCTAAGTTAACTACGGAAAAACTGTCCCCCTATACAACAACCTTATGCTGAAAAACAGGCGAGTAAAAGTCCAATTCAATCAAACTCAAAAAGCTCCCTCGTTTTTTCCTCTCTTTCTTTTTCCGTCCCACTATTCAGAATATGTCTATCGCTTTTCCTCAATTCAATTCACTGCCAACTTTTCAAGTTGCACTTGAACTGCGAGACCACCACCCATCCCTTTCCCCTTCCCCTCCCACCCTTTCCACCACCACCACCGCCGCCATCCCCACCAACAAAAAAACGGCAAGTTTGTTTGAGAAATCACACTCTTATCTTTGCATCGTGAAGCCACGAGAGAGCGAGAGGCAAGTTTATTGCGTGGGAGCTGAGACCATTCGAAAGATAAGAGCTCTTTTTACGAAGACTAGGACAGGAAAAGTATCCGCGTAATTATCGATTTTTACGATCATTTCACTAACCAGTAGATCATTGATAACATTGAAAGGAAAAACACATATTTGAAAAACTACTTGTTTTCTTCCTGTTTTACTCAAAACCGTATTTATATGCATCAATGTGCTTTTTCATATTTACACGTTTGTTACATTGTATAGTCTTTATATATGTTTTCTCCTCCAATTTTCGAGGGTACTCCATCAAATTAATTTCTTGAGCTCAATTTATTCTTTGTTGTAAATGTCAAACTTTCATTATAATTGTGTATTGAGTATTTCTTTTCTTATTTTTTTCTCTTTCTCTGTCCCTCTCTCCCTTATATAACTCTCTCTTTCGCACTCTCTTAAACTCTGTTATTTTTCATTTTTTTTGATTTTTTCGCAACTACAAACAGAACAGGCGGCTTGCCTTTAAGGTTATAAATTTATAGCAAACTTTACTATGAATGCATAAACTGCACCTCGAAGCGCAAAAAATACCAAATACTTTTAGATGGCATTTAATTTTGTTTTATGGTGCAATTTCTGATCGAGAACTTTGCCTATAATCTTTTTTTAATTTATCTTTCACGCGGCCAAGTTTCCGCAATTTACCCTCAAGTTTTCTTTCTTTTTAAGAAACCTTTTCTAATCAAACATAATTCCTGCGATTCTCTCGGTTAAGAAGCCAGTATATTTTTGATTTAATCTCTTATCTTTCCCAATATCTTTCCGCGTTTCCTTTAACGCGGCTAATTAAATACAGGAAATTAAGCCTTACGGGCTTCAACTTGACATTTTCTAATTTGTTCAGATATAATAATTACCGATGCAAAAACTCTGACAACAAATTTTTTACTAGACCGATGAAAAAGGTTGAAGTGCGCGTTTAATTGCTGCTCTCATTTTGGTTAAAGCTCGTTGGTAACATTTTCCCCATTTCGCTCTATCAATTCCGTTTCACTGTGCTTTTTTACGCCCATATTTCAGCGTCATTTGAGCAATCGTCTAAAAATTTGAAACTGCTCAAATAAACATTTTCTGGTAAACAAAAAAGTTTTCATTCGCTCACTTTTTAAAGATAAACGAGATCCGATTGGACGAAATAATTCCATCTAAACCAAAGAAGGAATTCAAACTATTCAGCTCGAGTTAAGCAGAGCAATATTCTTTCTTAAATTCACAACGCAATTTTCATTTATCATATTTGGCGAATTTATTTTATTAGCTGTTTAATTCCGGACGCACGTTTTATTGTGCAAACAAAACAGTCCCCTTTTCCATGACCATATATTATCATTATTCTCTATATCTACACTAGCAGCTAAAATGGCATCTCCAAATGAATTAATTGACAGAGTAACTGCAGTAGCCTTGCAGAGCCCCCGTTTGAACACTCCCACTTCAACTACCTCAAACCCAGAACTTGACATAACCTATCCACAGTGGTTTATCATAACTTACAACAACTTTATCTTCCTTTGCCTACTAACTGGTCTAGTTAGTAACTTGTTCATTCTTATAAACAGTTTCACAGACGCCAAAATGAGGACTACCAATTACTTCTTCGTTTTGAATTTAGTGGTTGTTGATTTGTTTGTGATTCTGGGAATACTTGTCATCAAGGAAGTGGCGATTGCAATACAGTCGGACAATTTTTTCCTACAGTGCTTCCCGACTGTGTGGAACTTTGTGGTGAACTACTCAGCCTCAAACTACATCCTGCTCTTCTTGTGCTATGAAAAGTTTGTGATGATCACGCTTCCCTTCAGGAAAGATTCACTACTCAGGTTAGTTCCCTCTTTGACACAGCTTAAAAATAATTGGGTCTTTTGGGTAGTTTTTCCTGACTTGATCTTTACCTTAACACACTTAACTCACACTAAAATTACCTTAATTGCGTTAGTTTTTACCTTAATTTTACCGGCACAATTAACTGAACGTTTCAGGTAAGTTACGGCGTTTTCTTCAGGTAAATTTACCTGAACCTTTTTTAGTGTGTGATGAGAACGCGTTGTGACGGTGAACTTTAAGCTTATGAGAGCTGAAGCAGTTGGCGTCACTAGTTTCATTATTTTTTATACAGGACCTCCTCCCCTTCGCAAGCCAACGTGTTTTCTTTCACACTCATAGATCATGATTCTTAAGTACTCAGATTTCATGATCTTATTCAAATGAGTCAACATAAGTTTCATTTCGATGTTTTTATTTTATCTATGGTCTCGATTTTCCAGTTTCTTCTAATGTATTTCTGATAATTGCATGCAAAATTCATCCAAACTATCTTGCCACACAATTACCACTCATATGGCACAAGCATTTTGAAAGTTTATTTAAATTTGATGTTCTTACAGTAGTTTTAACAATGCCATTAGAGGCATAGTTTGATTTATCTAACTGAAAGAAGCGCCAAAATGGCGTCAAGATGGTATCAAAATGGTATCAAAATATCCCAAAAATAGCCTCCCAGAATATCTCGTACGAATAGTGGTTGATATTTTGGACATTAAAAATTATAGATGTTCTTTTAAGTTATTGGTGGCATCATAAGAGCATAAGGTATCATAATTTTACTAGACCATTTAATTTAAGATATGCAGAGAATTCTTCTTTCGTCAGTCAAATTTGGCCGGTCAAAATAAATGGGCGAATATTACATGAAAAAATTTGCATGTCATGGCAAAATTTTTCCAAGAGCAAATTGAGTGACTGGGACCAATCTTCAAAGTGATTAATTTGGGAAGCTTCCTATAGATAATTCTTATAATACTCTGAATGCATGAACTATAACACTTTTAAATTGCCGACTGGCAGAATATTACAAAAAACTAGCGCATTCCTGCTTCAAAACAGCCAGTTCCAAACTGTTAGTAACCCGGGTCGAGGTTTCACCGCCATTCAACGCAAAACTATGTAATATAATCGGTGAATGCGGAAAATTTTGTTAGATAAGCGGTAAATGCGGTGAAATTACATAATAGAGGCGGTGAATGCGGTGACAAAAACTTTATCGCCTGGTAGCGCTGAAATTACATAAATTCATCGCTTAACTTAGTGCTAAAATTACAGAAATTCACCGCTTAGAACAAAGTGTTCAATTTGTGTGAGAACAGCTGTGAATGCGATGAAATTACACAAATTCACCGCCTAGAATAAGCGGTGAACTTACGAAAAAGCACCACATTTCACCGCTAAAATTTTTAGGTTCACCGTTAATCTTACAAAAGTTCAATGAGTATGTTTTGAGAAAAAGTAGAGTGAATTTGATATAAATTAATAACTATTTTAATAGAATTTAGTGGGAAGTTGCGCAGTGGAAGAAGAAGTTTCTGACATGCAGGAGTTAAGAGGTTTGAATCCGTGCAACTTTTTTCATAGTATAACTTTATTTCTTAAACAAAACGCTCATTGTTAAAAAGCTTTTCGAAAAGATAGCAGTTGCATGACATTTGCGAGTTTTCAGTCACTCGAGATCGGATTAGTTTGGCCATTCAACTTTAAACTTTCTTTGGTTTTGGACATTTTTCATTATCTACCTACTCGGGCAACTACACCAAAAAAATCGCACAACATTCTTCTCTAAAATGCATCCTTTTTTAAAGATTTTAGGGATTTGTGCAGCTACCTGACTGTGTAATTGCTTCCAGGTTCAGTTGGAAGAAAAACAGCAGTTCTAAGTCATCTATTTCAGTTTGATTTTTTGTGAAAATAGTTTAATTTCTTGAACCTGGAAAAATGAATTATTTTATTTTATATCAAGTTCAATTTCAAAGCACTTTCATAAACTCCAAATAATCAAGTAGCATTAGGTTTTTCGTGTTTTCTTCCTCTTTACTCTTACTACTTTTCCAAATTAATGAAATCAATTCTGTCCAAAAAGCAACATAGATTGTTTTCCCTTATTAAGTGTTTCTTTTGTAGCACTAATCATGCTGTAGATCACGATTAACAGAGTACGATGACTGAAAAATTATCAGGTTTTTTTTTCATTTTGTTCTAAGGTAAGATCAACGATTGCAATAATTGTACTTTTGCTCAAAATAATTCATAAGAACTTGCACTATTCTTTCAGAAAATGCGCCAAAAATTGACTTTTCTCTCTCTTTGTTGTAAATAAAGAGAAATATATTGAGCTGTCGCTTTCTTGAAGTTACTAATTTTGAGTGTATATTTATGAGTGCTAATATTTAATGTGACACAATAAGTTTTTTTTACAATCTAAAATGGTGGTTATATCTCCAAACTCGTCCAATATTTTCTTGCCGGTGTGGTTTTTGATTTAAACTGGAATGCAAAATTTTGATGCAAAAAAAGTTCTAAAGTAAACGTTTGATTAAAAATACACGAATTCTTCTGAGATAGTTCGGACAGCCTCTTTTTCCTGTCACTAAAGGCAACCTAATTTAGATGACGGATGTTATCAAACTCTGTGATTATTAATTTTAAATATACTTAGTTTTATTTAAGGAATCCTCAAACAACATTTGTTTGAAACCGTTCACAGCTCAAAGGGGTTTTCATTCATCAATCTTTTTTGAGCACAAATTTGGTAATGAATGATGATCAAAAAGCAGTGATGCAGTTTTTTCGTACAAAATATTGATGACCCAATATTAAAAAACTGCTGCTGCTTTTACGAAACTAATAAAAGAATTGCAAATGCACAATGTAAAAAAAAATAAATGACTTGCTGATTTTAATGTCGTGTATTATTACTATAACCCCAGACCATTTTTTTAAAATAAAAAACACTTGACTGATTTGATGATTAGATTTTTAGGCCACAGCTGCTTTAAAGTGTAAATTTTCAATGTTTTTCACTATATACGGTTCTTCACGGATATCAGAGCCTTTATGTTTTCTTTTTCAAAGAGTTTTGATGAAACTGTAGCAGTATTGTTTGAGTGGCAACTAAGCGCAATTCCATTACCATTTGCCCGTTAATGGAGAGCGGGTTTTCTAACAAAGTATTTCAGTTTCATTTCAAATTTCAAAAAATTCTTTGTAATCTATCAGCAACTCCGAATCAATCAATCCAAAATAAATTTGAGCGATAAATTGGACATGATCAAAAATTGATCATGTCCAATGATGAAATTTCACAGTTATAATAATCTGAGTTTTTATTCAATTTGGTAACCACAATCCACAGTGGCCTATTAAAAATATTCTGAAGTTTCTGAAATCATTTATTTGCAACTTTTTGAAACATGTAACTTGATTTTCAAATAAACTAGTTTTTCCTCTTGAAAATCTGTCAACTGCTTTCAGTTGAAAGCAATCGATTAACTTTTCTAACTGATTCCAAACATTTTTTCCAAATCAAGGAATAAATATGGGCGAACTCGGCTTTTGAAGTCCAATTTTCACTTTTGTTAAAACATCTACGAGAACAAAAAATAGATATATTCTTTCGTAGCTTAATATTGTCAAAATCAATCCAGTGTGAAAAAGTTGGGGAGAAAGAGTGAGAGGAAAGCGGGAACGTTTCGTCTTTTTCTTAGTAATTAAATCATAAATTTATTTTTTTGCTTGAAATACGTTAAATGGGATTCTGTTTTTGCTGAAATATAAAAATTACTAAACGTTGTAACGCAAATTTGCAGAACGGAAAAGGAATTTTTAGACGAAATAGGAAAAAAATGTAATTTTTTACTTTTTGAAATCTGGATTTAACGTTTTTAGCGCCTATGCCATACTCTCTGAATTTTACGCGAAAAGCCATAACGAAACATTTGATATATAAAACAACAAAAAACTTTTCTGATACGAGAAAAAGAGGAAACACTTTTGATTTGTAGTTCAAACTTTCTTGGCTTCCCTTAATTCCGGAACAATTGAGGAATTGTTTACAATAATTCTCCCAAATCAGTTTGTTTGACTTGAAACAAAAAAGCATTAGCATTTTTCAGTTGAAATAAGAAACGTAAAGACCAAAGCTACAGGGATGATAAACAAATATAAATTTATATTTCAAATATACTCAAGTATTTATTTTAATCGTTAAAATCAGTCCTCTTTGTTAATTTACAAATCGAGTTAACTAAAAATTTGACTGAATAGTTCAATGCTGGGATACGTGAAATGAGAAAGCCAGAAAACTGATTTTTCGAGAAAAAAGACAATGAAGAAATTTGTTATTTTATTGAAATGTGCCTTCGGTTATTTATGCGGATATTCAAAGTGATTATAAATATAAAGCTCTTCCTTGATTCTTGCTCAGTAGCATTTCTGCCATTCTACGCAAATTGGACTTGAACCATCTGTATGTTTTCACCAAAAAACTGACTGCAACGTTCTCTGAAAAAAAGAAGGGAGACTCATTTTTTTCAAGTACATTTAGTAACTTCCACCAAAACCAAAATAATATCGTCCAAGGAGTTTTGATCTAAATAGAATTGAACTTTATTGGATTCTGGAAAGCAGAAAAACAGAAAATTGATTTAATTTAGAAAATCAAAAACATTTTTTATTCATTTTTTATGTTGATACTTAAGTTGACTTTCACACTTTTCTTTTGGTGGTGCCTTACAAATGATGAGCTGTTTCATTGATTTTAGAACCCCATGGATCTATCTCTTCATTTTTGGTTCAAATAATAAAAAAAGTTGAATTTTCTTTTTCTTACGTAAGTAAAAACGGTTTTTTTTTTGGTTTTATCGTTGACTAAAACCTCAATTGGCTAAACTTAGCATAAAATTTTTGAAACAGAAACTTTTTGAATTTAAAACTTTTTTACCATGAAAAGGAATTTTTCACAGAGGGTGATTTTACTCGGGTCTCAGCAAACATGAGTTGGATGTTAGAACATTCTGTGCTACGCACAGACTAGCACGAGCCGCCTTGTTTGAACTATAATCAATTTCAAACTTTTTTTTAATCAATTAATATGTTAGAATTACGTGAACTTATTAATAATTTGCGAGAGCTGAAATTAAAATTTCACTTCTAAACTTTCATTAATCTATTAAAATAAGTTTTTCAAGTTATATTTGTACGCTACATGACACTTTTCTTCAGCATAATTGTCAAAAATTTCAATTAATATCTTTTATCCCTGGTTGACTAGTAGCTTTTTACTTTGTTCTCATATCGGTCTAGTTGGTAGTTGATGTTCCTACGCACATGTGGGGTTTTAAACACCACTATCTTTAAGTAGGATGGGTTCTGGTGACAGTAGGGATTTACCTTAAGTTAGAATTTTAGGGTGATTCCCTTTATCGCCCCCCATGAAATTATAGCCCCTTATTATGGCATAATAACCATGATTGGGGGGGGGGGGCGCTATAATGGGAAAGAACCAAACTTTATATGCGTGGGTGCATTTGTATCGTTTGGAGGGTTTTGCTCGCGGAATCAAAGAAGAAGCTGACTAATGAGCTTGAGCTATAATGACGACATTGTTGATTATGATGATATTGTTAAAAAGCAAGACTGGAAAAAGTTGCGCCCACTTGTGATAGTTGCCTTTTGTTTTCACAAGTAAGTAAACACATGAATGAGTTCTTCGATCAGAATATAGTTTAACACTCCCGAATATGATAATAGGCAACATTATTCCTCGCGCTTATTAACTACACAATCTTTTTTAAAAACCACTCGTCGGGAACACAAGGTTTCTCTTATTGAGATTATTTGAAAAGTTCACGTGATTACTGATTATGACTTTTATCAGAATTCCCAAGAAAAATTCCTTTATTGAGGTTTGATGTAATTTTTTGCAAAATGGTTTTTCAGTATGCATAAAAGCAACACAACCAAAATTTTGAAAAAAAGATATTTTTTTTTATTTTACATCATTTCAAAAGGTGTTTTCTCAAGAGCAGAACGCAAAACAATGTTGTTGACGTAAAAATCCATGTTCAAAGCATATGTCCAATATTTTTGTCCAATCAATTGCTATCCGAGAAACAGCGACCATAGCAGCAGAGGTTCCCCATTTTTTCCAATTTTTCCATTTTCTTGTAGAGTATATGGAGCAGAGTTTTCAAAACGACTTCCCCGGTTTCTACAATCTTGCTTAAACTCGTTTGAAACGTATTCTCTACCTTCACCAGCAACTAAAGCTCCTGGTTTTCCAACATCAACACAAAACTGTTTATTTAATCCAAGATCTCGTATGTTGTTTTCATGAAGTATCTACAAAGGCCATCAACAGCTTCAGGAGAAAATTTTCCTAAGATATCTGTATGCACAATGTCTGAAAATTCCTTCGCTCTTTCTTGCCGTTTTTTGGAACAGGCTGTTTTTTCAACTTATTTATCTCACAAAGTTCACAACAATCAATTTTTTAATCACCTATTTGCATACCCTCATTAAATTCCGACAGGAGTTTCCGATAAAAAGTTCTTATGTCCCATCGTTGCAGGCCACAGTTGTAAAAAGTCAACTTTAAAGCAATTTTTATTAGAACAAGGAATGTTTTATTTTTCCACAGCAAAAAGGCATTTTCAACTTCAAAATGAAACGAGACTTTTTAGAAACAATTTAAGTTTTTCACCGAAAAAAAAACATCAACATCCGCTTGTGTATGTTTTGAAACAGAAAAAATGTTTTCTGAGTTCATCAGTTACGAACAAAGCATTTTTTAGAACAAGCATCTTTTTCTTCAGTTCTTCATAGCTAATATTAGCGAAAAAATCTTTATCACCTATTTCTAATTTTAAAGAGTGAGTTTCGTTGAAAATGTGAAGAAAAACCTTCATCCAGGTCAGCAAAAGCACTTTTGTTTTGAATAATGTGGTTTTTTATGCCAAAGTCATGGACAAAGTCTGGGTGTTCAAAACAATTCTTACTCGAGAAAAAGCTAAAACTTTCCTCTTCTTGTTCTTCGGAAACGAAATTTTGACTTTCTTTCGATTTAGGTTTTTGTTCATTTTGCCTTGCATGAGATTCAAACTTCTTGTTAGTGAAAATTTTTTGGCAATATGTGTAACTCTTTTTGCCCTCAAGACATGATATTTTTTATTGAGATTTTTTGTTATTAGGTTCCAAATTTAGCTATTTTTCCTTTCTTCTTCAAATCAAAACAAGTTAGATCATTGGCAAAAAATTAGATTATGATTTCTCTGTGTTTCTTTATTTGTGTTTCTCACTTTCAAAATTATTCAAATCACGTTTGATTTCATTCAAGGTTTTATCTTGACCATATTTTAACAGAGTAAGAAATATTTCAAATTTACGAGAAAATTCCTTCAAAAGTGTCGAGACAAACATATTTTTCACTTCGCAATGGTTTAACTTCATGTTTTCGGTCCTAATAATATATTCCGTTATATTTTCGTTTCTGTTTTTTTCTCAAGTTTGTTAAATCAGATATCAGTTTTTGTAAAGGCGGTTTCTCAAAATTTTTAATTTTCTTACCAAACACGTTCTAAGCTTCAAACCCTTTTCCCCTATTTGGTCTCAAAAATACAACTGATTTATTGTCGAGGCACTGGACAAGTTCATACCAAACGGCCAGCTGTTTTTCATCAAAAATTTGTCTTTCCCCTTTCTGTCGGCTTCGTCAATTTTGTCCTGCGAGGGTTGTTCCCTCAACGTAGGTGTATTTTCCTTCTATTCTAAAGTGCCGTCAAGAAATCTACTTAACTTCAAAACATACATTCGTGCCTCAAACAGTTCAGAGAAATAGACAAAATCTTCTTTATAGAAAATTGTATCAATCATTTTGCTGTTCATGTTCACAAAAGTGAACCCTTATTAAGTGTTGAGAAAATTTTTAAGTTTTGAGTTTGAACGTTCAACAAAGTTAAGAGAAATTTCAAAATCCAATTAGACACTCTTCCAAGCAAACATCTTCAATTAAGCGAAGCTTAATGTAAATAAAAATTTTTGGAAACTTCTATTGCAGACACAAAATTAAAGAGCACCAAACAGGTCTTTAGTTTGTTATGACCTTTTGAAATGTTGTACACAATGTTACATGTCCAGCAGGGACTCTGATCGAAATTGCTTTTAAAAATTCAATCTCTACTCAAGACCAATTCAGCCATTCTAAGAAACGACTCTTTTAATCGACTCTTTTTTTGTTTCAATCGACAGTTTTATGTTAATTTACGAGTGATTTTCACACCTCCGTAATCAAGCTACGATACGCGCTGGAATCTTCATCTTTATAATTATCAAGCATAAAATTATTTCAAAAAATCAACAAATCAATATTTCAATGTTTCGAACTCTCTCTCTCTCTCTCTCACTCTCTCTCTCGCTCTGTTTCTCTCACTCTCTCTTTCTCTCTACCTTCTTCTCTCTCTATCACTGTCTCTCTTTCTCCCTCTCTGTCTTTGTCTGCGAAGGAAGCTTTTCTGACATCTTTAGGCCAGGGCACTCTCTCCTTCTTTGTCACTCTGTCACACAGGCCACCCTTATTCTTCTCTTGTCTAGTGTCTCACGTCTTAGTTTTCCGGGCCCACATCCTATTGACGAGATAAGATGGGCAAGAAGCAAAAATACGAAGCAGTTCGTAATTTATTTTTTTGTTTCAATATGGGTGGCAAATATATGAAGTAAATCAGCTTATATAAATTGTGTAAATTACCCGCCAAAGCTTGATCTGGATGTTTGAAATTAGCACAAAGTTAGCGCATGTTTTTTCTCGCTTTTAATTGTTGAAGCCATGCTGAAAATAAAGACATACGAGGGCTGATATATGAATAACGATAGTTTTCGATTAAGAACAATTTTTAACCTAGGAATTATCCAGAAATGACAAAAAATGAGTTTGACTAGATGTTAAACATTTGAAACGAAGGACAAGTTGTGAAGATGGGACAATTATCGGGGTTCTCATTCTTTCTGGTTATTTTTCGATGGCGATTTTCCGGCACATTGAATAACTTTTTGTTCAGTTTTGACATTTTCCGGCCACTTTCAGACACAAGCGAAAATGTGACAATACTTGTATTCAGACTTCCATGAAAAGTTAAGTGTAAAAACTGGGCTGAATTTTACTTAAAAATCAGCAATACTAAATCTGTTAGACTTGTAATTTGACTTGCTGGGTTCTGAAATTGAGTTTGCCTTATATGTTTGGATTGCTACCCGGGTTGATGTTTGGTCAAAAAATGATGTAAGATTAGCAGTGAATGGCGGTAAAAAATTTTTGTTCACCGAAAAGCGCGCGCATCTTTCAGCGTTGAATGCGGTGTTTTTTTCTAAAAATTGCGGTTTTTTTCGCCACATTCCTTACAAATAAGAGCCTGGCGCAAACGGTATTGAACCTCTCACCTCCTGAATGTCATCAAGTGCCTAGTCCACTGCTCCCTCTGTCACTTACTGCAATGATTTTTACTGTGATTTTAAGATAAGCGTTGAATTTAGGGGTGAATATATGTAAGATTTGCAATTTTAGCGGTGAAAAAAGTTTTTTAACCCCATCCTTGAAGCGCTAATTTTTTTTTCACCGCATCCTTATAACGCTGAATTTTTTTCACCGCTTCTTGGTAACGCTAAAATTTTTTTTATCCGCCGCATTCTGGCGGTAGCGCTGAAAATTTTTCTTTCACCGCTTAAGCGATTTTTAGCAGTGAAATTCTCTCTCCGCATAAGCGGTGAATAAAATTTTTTCACCGCTTAAAAGTTTTCTATCATCGCTTGCATCGCATTGAGCGCAAATCACTTTTTTTCAAATTCACAGCAAATATTACATCTCTTAGCGATTTTTAGCGGTGACACCTCGACCCGGGTATTATATAAGTAAAAAATCACATTAATTGGAGATGGTGTTTTTTGATCAAGTGAAAACGATTCCTTTTTACGTGATAGATATCTAAAACTAAACTTTGTACTTGTTTATTTATTGGACGTGCAAGGCGTATTGCAGTGGGAGTAAACAATTCCCTGATTGGGAATCCATATGAGCGTTCAAGCTCTCTGTTATCGCCTGGGAACTGCTTCCCATTGAAATTAGGAACCAATTCAACTTGTTTTTAATTTTTTTTATTTAAGTGGAGCATCAAATGCCTTGGCAAGATTTACGCAAAATGTCAAGTTTTTGACTACAGATGACAAAAATGGAAAAAAAATTACAAAAGGTCAAAAAAAATCAAAGTGACATCCTTGTCGGCCTTTTGAAAGATTCAATGTTACCAATGTTTTAATTTTGCAATAAGATCAAGATGGCTATGACTTAAAATTTTTTTGAAAAAAATCGTAAAATTAGGAAAATAAACCCGCACAAAAATTGAAGCTTAAGACATTCATTTTGATGGGTGTCTGTCATAGATATTTTCTCATGCGTTTTGAAACAGGATAAGGAAAAAAATTATAAACAACACTCAAATTTGAAACTTTGTTGAAGCTTTCCTGGACTGCAGTTTCCTATGTTAAACTTCTAAACTTCCTCTCTTTTTCTTTCTGCGGTGTATGTATTTCCTTCTTTCAGTTTCTCTCAGCCATTGTTTTGTAATTTTTGCAATAATGTTAATTCATGTTGTCTTTTTTTGGAGAAAAAGCTCTTTAATTTTTTTGTTGAAACTGCTCCTTTTTAATTCTAATGAGGCGTACTGATTATTGTCATAAAACTAAATTTGAGATACGTTTGTTAATCCCAAAAAAATCATCCTTTTTTACATTAAAATTTCGCCTCGTTCGTGCGATGAAATGAGGGTACTTGCTGCTAAGTGGTAGGAATGCCCTTCATGAAAAACCATTTGTGTGTTTACTTATTTAGAGAACCATAGAAGAAAATCGGAACTTCCGTTAACATCCGAGACAAAATCACAGGTGTCATTTTACTAGTCCAGGGGGGCACTCGATTAGGGTAAAAACTTACAGTAACTTTGTCCGGAACCTTAGCAAAATTGGCGGTAATTTTTTCATTGATTTAAAGCTATTTTCAATGAGCAAGTGTTTTCCATGTGCTTTTTTTAACTTTCAAATTCCGACAAAGTGTCAAAGGGGCCTTTACGTTTATATGGCCAATCTAAACCCCTGCTTTCTATTTTCTATATATAACGGAGCAGCTGAGGTTTATTTCAGAAGCAAATTGGCTTTGATCACAAATTTTGAAGTTGAAAATGACGTTCGTTTCGAGCAGTTTCTGTACTTATTTGTCCAGCTGTTTGAGTTTGAAAAGCCGTGGGTCCTCATATGTAATGTTTGTTTTTTGTTCGGTAGAACTTCTTTGATCATCAATCAATTTTTTTAATAATAATTTTTTAATAATCTCATTTTGCGTGTCTGCTACAATAACCATGATCGAATAGTGCATTTGTTGATGGACTACTTTTTTCATATTTTTGTTTTCAGCTTTCCAACATTTTTGTGAAATTGTTTTTCATTTACTTGTCCTTATTTTGTTTCGAGTTCAGTTTTGAAGGTTAAAAAAATTATATTCAATAAATTCTGTCTCTTCATACAGAAACGGCTTGTGAATTTAATTTAAATTTTTTTTCAAAAATGATTATATTCCTAACATACATTGTTAAAAGAGTCGGTCGAAAATTGTTGATTATTTATTGTAAATATTTATTGCCCGGTAGTTAATTTTCTCGCTTTTTAGCGAGAAACGGTTACTATAATTGTGTTGATTGACACGTTTGTATTGATATTTTTTTATTTTATTCAACATAATCGTAGAGCTTCATTGTACAAGGAAGTTAAATATATACAAACACTTAATTTTGATTATGAAATGTCAGGCAGTATTCGAATTTATTACATCGATCCATTGTTAGATATTTTAAAGCTTCCGATTGGTTTTTGAGTTTTTCTTGTATTATGTCAGCGTTACCATACTTTTCTCAGTAAACTAAATTGTCAAGGAAAGAACTTTTGGGTATCTATACGCACGGGAAACAGGCAGTGGAAATAAGACAAGACTGAACTGCCAAGCATTACCGCTGACTGAACTGCCAAGCATTAACTCTTTTAGTTGAACTGAGGCCACAAAACCAAAAAAAGTAAATTCAGATAGAACTCTACGCGGCAGCGGCTTCAGTGGCGCGTTTCTCTTCAGCGGCGCTTTTTTCCTAAGCACACATTTAGGTGAATTCTGAAGCGTTAATATCAATCAACCTAAGTGACCTAAATTCAAGATAATGTTTCGGGCGCAATTGGTAGTACACTTTAATCAAGTTGTGATCCTTTTGCTTGCGCTTCGATATCAAATCAAGTCTATGAACAGTCAGAATACTGGTTTGCTTAAAAAAGATGCATATGATTGCAGCGCCGTTAGGTGGACAATAAACAATTGCTTTGATACGGTCTCTGTAGCGTTTTAAGACTGTAACTGTTTAGAATCAAGCTTTCAAAACATAAAAGACTATAACATAATCATATGATAACCCATACTACTGTATAATAAGAGAAAACGTAAGTTTTGTTTCTGTGTTAGACAGCCAGACGTTCGTCCGCCAAACCTTTTCTTTGATGTTCTTTTGAAGGCCGAAAATAGTCAAAAACCTATTAGGTTCGGCCCAAAAAACTTTTAAGTTTTCTTATACCATGCAACAGATGTTGGGTTCAACCAGCGATCCCTAAGATTGGAGCCCTAGGTGTCAAGCACTAGGCTACCAGAGCTTAGAAAACGCTGTGAGAACGCATAATATATTTACACGCATTCTGTATTTGTATTGGCAACTTTCTGCCATTTAGGTTCATGGTTTTTTGGTCTGTTCCCTGCCTAACTGAAGCCACATTCATACGAGTGTTCACAAACGGATGTTGAGAGGCTGTACAAGGCTCATGAGTCACAAAACTTAAATACTTTCTCGGATTTCGCGGTTCCGAAGCAAATTTTTTAATTTTTTTTTGCTGACGTCGCGTGTCTTGCGACAGTGACAAATTTCTCAGAGCAAAAATTATCCAGCATCCATTTCCAAATGTATTTGAGAATTTCTGCTTATTTCAACCCGGGTTGAGAAATTCTTCGGATTTAAACATAAGAAATCGTCGGGTTTTCGTCGCTTTTACTTCGCCAAAACCGATCAAAGCCCTTACGTTTTTTTCGTCGTTTTGATCGGTTTTCGTCGGTATTTTAACGTAAGAATCGTCGGTTTTTGCCACTCTAAAAATCTTACAAACCGGACAGTCCCTGCCAGGATTCGGTCCCTGGACCCCTATATTGCGAGCCACCTTCTCCTCCACTGCACCACTTGTCACTTAGTTTAACTCTATTTCTTTTGTATTTAAAACAAATTAAGACTGACAATACCGACAAAAAACGACGATAATCGACACTTCTTACTGCCAAAACCGACAATACCGACGAAAACTACGCTAATCGACACTTCTTACATCACATACCGACAATACCGACGAAAACGTGGATAATCGACATCTCCTTCATAAAAAACCGACGAAATCGACAAAAATCGACCAAAAACGACAGTTCTTGCTTCGATTTCGTCGCAACTTCTCAACCCGGGAAGTGAAGAACAAAGTTTTCAATTGAAGAACAAAGTTTTCAAGTGAAGAACAAAATTTTCTGCTTATTTCAAATGAAGAACAAAATTGATGTAAATCACCTTTTTTTGAAGATTCTATTCATTTAACAGTCTCCGACGTCAACCCTTGTGCAAGTTGAAAGTTTTTGATAAACGTAAAGCTAAACAAATTTGGGGGTAATTGTTCTTACAGTTTTTTAGCCGACTGTTTTGATTTTCAAGCTGGGCAGACTTCTTCAAGATCAAATGTTCCTTTTTAAAAATTATAGAGCAATAACTCTAACAATTAGTTTACAAAACAATAGATTTATTTCATAATGTTGACAAAGTTTTTAAATGATTTCTGAAAATCAGTAGTGAATGCGATATATAAGATCACTTTTATCGATATAATTATGCAAGTTGTATGATTTTAACTATATCGATAGCTTCATTTGCTTATCCCCTCATCTTTGAATACAGATTAATTTAAATCCTCATTTGTCAATAAGATGAACTTACGTCACATGCATATGACATCATAATAGTAGATAGCAGTTCAAGCATTTTTAAACCTGACCGAAAAGAGAAAAAACTGGCATTACTGGATGACTTATTTCAATTGCTACGTTAGGTTAAAGCTAAAAAGAATTTTATTTGCATAGATATCAAGGAGCTATTCTAATCCACAGCGCCTACTCAGACCCCTCATAAACTATCGCGCAAACTTGCCATAAATTTAAAAGTATAATGTATATAATGTATAATCTGGCTTCGAAAAAATCAAACTTCATAAATTTATATATATTTTCATCTCATGTGTTTCAGAGTTGTATTATTTATGAATTTCTTGCATGTTTTTTTTGCATGTTTTAAAACATTAAACCATCATTAAATCATTAAATCATCAAGAATCTGTAAATTTACAGTAGGTTACAATGATTTACTTTTAAGATCAATGATACTATATAAGTTTGTTACAATGATACTATATAAGATCTTTTGTTACAATGATACTACATAAGATCTTTTGCAATAAGTAAGTTTTGTCAACACAGGCATGTTGTTGCTAATTTTGTTGCCTCGTTCCAACAATAGCAAATCCAACGTCGGAATCATGGCTTTCATTTGGTTTTATGATCTTCATTGTTATCGTTTGTAAAAATTGTTGGCTGCCGTATATTTTTTCTGTTGGTTATTGTTTTCTTTTGCTAGAAACGAGAATCTTCATCGGTTTTTGAAGAAATCGACAAAAACAACTTTTTTAACCCAAAACAGTTGACACAAATGGCCCAAATTGACATTACGCATAATGTTCAAAAAAGCCCCGCTAACAAAACCCGATGTACTCTCATCAGTTTTGGCAACAAAGAGACAAATTTTCTCTCTCCCTATCTCTCTTTTTTTCTTTGTATATATATATATATATATATATATACATATATATATATATATATATATATATATATATATACATAAATATATATATATATATATATATATATATATATATAGATATATGTATATATATATATATAACAATATATGTATTTCTATATATATATATATATATATATATATATATATATATGTATACATATAAATATATATATATATATATATATATATATATAATATATATATATAGAGAGAGAGAGAGAGAAAGAAAAGAGAGATAGATTGCGAGAGAGAGAGAAAAAGTGAGAAATAGAGACAGATAGAGACACACATACAGGGAGAGAGAGAGAGAGAGAGAGAGAAAGAGCGAGAGTGAGAGAGGGGGACAGAGAGAGAAAGAGAGAGAGAGAGAGAAAGCAACAAAAACGCTTTGAAGCAATTTGCACTGATGGAAAAGATTTTATTTTCTGCACGCATTTTCAAAGCTTTTAGTGTTGACATAGCTCACTGACAAGCTTTTAGTGTTGACATAGATAGAGACACACATACAGGGAGAGAGAGAGAGAGAGAGAGAGAGAGAGAGAAAGAGCGAGAGTGAGAGAGGGGGACAGAGAGAGAGAGAGAGAGAGAGAGAGAGAGAGAGAAAGCAACAAAAACGCTTTGAAGCAATTTGCACTGATGGAAAAGATTTTATTTACTGCACGCATTTTCAAAGCTTTTAGTGTTGACATAGCTCATTTTTTTAACATTGAATTTGTTTTTTTTTGGCATTTGTTGTTGGGTGATAAGGATTTTTCAACCTTTCATTGTCTTTGAAAAACGGTTTACATGTTGATTTTCATTTTCCAGTTAAAAACGTTTTCATCTGCGTTTTATCTGTTTTCTTGAAGTTTTCGTTGTTTACATTGATTCTTCCATCTCATTCATTTTATGGCGATAATTATCAGATTCTTTTATTATTGACAAAAATTGTTTCAATAAACCAATCTTCAGTCTATTTTAGATGATTTCATGATGTTTTGTTTTGAGCCAGCCAACCTGTTTTTTTGTCTTAAGCCAGCCAACCTGCTTTAAAAAATAACAAAGCTATCGTGTATTTATATGTTTTTGGTTCTTTATTCCTATGTTCTTCCGACTTATTTGCTATTGAAACTACAAATTTCATTTATTTAAAGGGTAGTGTGATTTTGTTGCATGCAAATTATCTCAATTTTTTTCGCTCTGATATATGCATTTCTATTTTTTTGAAAAATAAAATGGTGACATTTTATCACTGCTGATTTTTTTCTTCCTAGGAATTAGTTGAACTCATTTGCCATTGGGAGAGCCCAGCTTATCACAATAAAACCCAACTCTAAATAATTGATGCCATGAAAATCTCTTTTTTCATATTTTTGAACAAAGCCTTTCAGAATCTAAAATTGGCTATTTCTAACATCCATCAAATAATCAATTTGGTTTCCGAAGAACACTGCAGGTCACTTTAACAACAAAAAAAATGAAGAGTTGGCGTCGATTATGACCAGTTACAGTCCTGATATTTTTCTACGGAGAGAAAACTGGAATCTCTATCTTCTCCTTCAAAATAGTTATATCAGCTATCATAGCACTTCAAAACACAAATACATCACGCAAAAATTATCATTATTTGCTGATATTTTTGGAGAACAAATTTTAAAGGCTAGAATTGAGCTTGCAAAAGATATTTAGATGATGTAAAAGATCAACTATTATACAGGAACAGAACCGACCATTTCTTTCTCTCATATGTGAGAACTTGCAACAAGCTTCTTGCAAAATTTCAATCACGCTGTCTACTATTTGATCATCATTTTATCAGTATTTCCAAGTATAGCAGTATTTTTTCTTTCAGCATTTTATCAGTAGCGTTTAAATGCCAGCATTATATCAGAAATATACAAGACTTTAATTCTTTGAGAATCCCGCTGTAGTTTAACTTATAGGTTATCTCTAATAGTTATCTCATGATCCCGCAAATAATAGTTACTGAAGAATAATTATTATCAAGAAGACTTCTGTTAGTAATAACTGGAGCTGCATCTATTGCTGTATTTCGGTCAAATTACTACCACCTACTTTTAATTATCTTTATTGCAGAGCTGAACTTTGACCATATTCGCTGTCAATGCTGAGGGAAATAAGGATTAATCATATATTATGGAGCTTGTCTTGTTTCAATTATTAGCAGACTTTTAATGCCTTTATTGGAAAAGGAAGTTTTACAATCAAATAGTATCAATAAGGATTTGCATGGCTTCGTTTTAAATACCCTGGAAATTGTCTAGTGTTCCCAATAAAAATTCGGGACTTCAAATTGACCATTTGTTCTCAATATTAAAATTTTGCAAAATTCGTTTTCCTAACTTATGGTTGTTTATGAAAACTTAGATTTCTAAATATTTCAATAATATAAAACAGTGTTCGATATTATATCAAAAATGTTCTGATCACATTGACTGTGTTATCAGTTTACATAACGGTTCTGCAACGATTCATGATAACTTCCTAAAAGAATTGCCCTAGAATTTCTATATGCGACAGATCCCCCCCCCCCCCCTCATCCCCCCACTCCTTGCTATAAAAATTTTATGATTACTAGAGATATTGGTTTTTGTATGATCAGTTGTATGATCACTCTAAACTTAGAAGAATTTCGAGATCAAACTCAGAAAGCGGAGATTACTGTTGATAAATAATACACTGTAATAAGATGTAATAAAATATCAAATATTCAAATCTTGTCGCCTTTTTTGTTTTCAGTTATGTTCACAGTTTCAATTTCAAAAGCTGAAGTTGTTGATATCTCTAGCGGAAGCAAAATCTACAAAATTATCCCAAAAAAATGTGAAGAAGAACAAGGCTAACATTTTGAATTTTTTGTTTATTTGTAATCAGTCTTGAAAATCAGTGGAAACATTTCATTTTGGTGCTGAATGTTGTTATTAAGACGCAGAATTGATGGAACCTGTAATTGCTCTCATCTTTTATTGAACATAGAAATTCATTTCGAAATTACCTTTCGAAATATTTAGTAATTGCATCTAGAAATAAATATTGGGGGAATTATAAAAAGCTCTCTGCCTTAACCAAAAAGGACAAGATTTCCATAAAACATCTAACCGAAAACAAATTAGGTTAAATTAATTTAAAAAAGTTTTATGAGCAAAGCAACATATTTGATACAAGGAGGCTCGGTAGTGTGCGTTCGCACATAAATTCCGACCCCGCTCATCCACATTTTTGGCATAAATGTCTACCAAATGAGGAACAGATAGAAAACCCCAAAAATTCAAGTATTTTTCGAAAAAATGTGTATGAACAAAGATCGCCTCCAACACAAATAACTCAGTGCAGTAAAAAATGCTACATTAGATTCATGAGATCAGTCATTATTAAGGAAGCAAGTCAAGACGAACAACAAAATCAAACAACAATAACAACAAACATTAATTACATTCAAAACTTTATGTCCATGTTAAAAAAACTTACTAATAAGCTCAAAATAGCATCCGATATAATTGAATATAAACAGATAACTTGTGTTCCACTAGAAAAGATATGGAACCACTCAATAAAAAGGTTCGGTAGCAATTAGACAAAACAACAAAAAACAAATAGGCTTAAACTTTTAAAAACGAAGAATTTCAAAATAATGAGAACCATGAGATGGCAATTGAAAACATCAAATATGTTTACGATCACACACGACTCTATAGGAAGTCAAAAAGAGCTGTCAATAATCAATTTTTTAAGCGGTTACAAAAAGAACAAGAGAACAAAAAAAATCAATTAAAACTTTCGAGAAAACACTGTCGAAGCCGGAAAGCCATATTTGGCCCCTCAAAAAGTGAGCAATTGAGCCTTCCTCAAACGCCAAAAATGGACTTCTCATTGAGGAGAATAGGTAATAAGTAAAAAGTGAAAAAAGGCAAAATTAATTAGCACTTGCTCTTTTTCTAAAACAATTATTTTCAAAGTCATGAAAGCCATTAGCTATAAAATGAAACAATTAGGTATGTTCACCTATTCCTCCAAAGGAACCGCTTGAGACCTATCATAAGTCACAATACGTCTTACGTCTACAAAAAGAGCGTTAAAAATAGACAAAAATAAAAAAATTATTTTGTTTTTGTGCGAAAAGTCCGTGTCGAATCCAGTAAATTCATAACGAATTCTATTAAAAAAAACTTGAGATTTTTTACATTTGCACTTTCGCTCGACAACAATAATGTCATATGTGACCTGTAATTAAAGACTAGGTAACAAATAGCCAGAAAACAACAAAAATGAGAAATGAAAGACCGTTAAAAAGAGTTTTTTTTATTTTTGAAAACAATTGTTTTCAAAGTCATGAAGGCCATCAGCTATCTACTCAATTTAAAACAAAGGCTCTTTTTTCCTTCGTGAAATTCCAATGAGACCCGTAATTATCCAGGTAGTTTCACACGACTAAGATGACAAAGTAGAACAACAATTAAAGACATTTGTAAAAATTTAACTTAATTTCTTCGAGAAAGGGGTGTCGAAGCCGTTAAAAGCATGTGATATGCCTTTCAGGACTTCTTTATAATCAATTGTGCCATAATTTGAACGTGAATAATGCAATATGTGAACTGTCAATTATGTGATAATGTGAAAAAAACGTGAAAAATTGGCCAATACATAAAATTTAAAAAAATTGTTATATCGAAGAGTATCAAAGCCATAAAACAATATGTTAACGCGTAAACCCAGAAAAGTAGAAAGAAGAGAATGAAAATTTATTCTTTCTTTGCTGACACTAAGCTATAAGTTGACCAAATTAAGTGAAAAATCTTGGCAAAGTCCAATAAGCAATTGTTCATTTAAAAAGCAAACATTTTTAAAAGTCAAAGTGAACAACATCTTTCGAGTAAAGATAATAGATGCAATAAATTGGAATTGCTCAGAATGCGATTTGACCTATCAACAGTGAGCTTTGATGTGAATTGTTCTGTTCTTTAATTAACATAAAAAGCTTCTAAATTTTTTTTAAAAAGACCGACTGATTACAATCCAAATTTTTATCAAAAATAAAAGCTGCGTATTTGATTATCGTAGAGTAAAGTTAGCAAAAAACGGCAAAATTTTGATTCTGGAATACTCTCAATGTAAATGGAAATAAAACTAGCTGCCTTTGTAGTTCACAAGGATTGTGTTTGTTGTTTTCGGGGTGTGTGATTCGGGCAAATTTGATCAAAGTGGACTAAAGAAGCTTATTTCGGGCAATTTTTGATTAAAGAGGCTGAATTTTGAAATATTTAGCCAAAATTTTTGCCAGAAAAATTAAACGAAGTTTGTAAACACTGCTTTCTCTGTCTCTAAATTTATAATTCACAGTACTATTGTTAACAATTTTTACAGTTTTTAGCAAAATTCACGAAATTTTAGGCGAAATTCCGGAAAATGTGAATCAAAACATCGGAATTCCGTCAATTATTCACAAAACTTCAACTATTGATAACTCCCTGTAAAATACGAAATTCGAAAAAATCTTTTTAATTCCATATTTTACGATGGAGGGGCTTTTTAATGATACAACTCACTACTCTGTACGATGAATATATCGATCGGTCAAAATTGACTGAACAAAAAAACTCATTTGAGTATATAGTTCCTCCCCCCTCAAGAGGCGAAAAGTTGATAAAAATTTGAATAATTTATTCTTCAGTGTATATACAAGTTTAACGGTTTGCACAAACATATTTTACCACAAGATTTTATGCTCAAAATTCTTTAGCAGAATTGCGTGTTAAACTCTGTCTTTGTGCGCTGAATGACGGCACTTCACTAAACCAAAATTTGGAACAAAAATGCTTTTAGCGAACCAATTTTGACTTGACTTAAGGACTTAACTTAACGTATAAAGACGCTTACCGACCTAAATTTAAACCAAGATCATCAATAATCCTCGGTCCACTACAGTTGCTGGATATTATATCTCCAATTGTGGGTCGCGGTTATATTTTTCTTATGACACTCTTATCCAAAGCTTAAGAAAGAAATTCAACTTAGTGTTACATTTCCAGCCTGACGATGTGTTAAGTAATGGTTAAGTGACTCTGCTAAGTCACTGAGAAGTTCTGGCGTGTTTATCGAGAACCGCGAAGCGGATCGAGATATTAAGTCAGAATTTCAAAGTGACTTCTGCAGAGTCAGTCACTTAACCATTCTTAAAACACGAAACGCGCACGTTTTAAAATGACGAATGTCAACGGAAGTCAACTTCTGGCATTTTAACTTCTGGCGCTGCAGACTTTCGGCATTTTATAATGTGCACGTGAGTGTTTTAATGTAAATGAATTAATGTCATGAGAAAGCGAGTACGATGATTGAGCTTCTTAATTGTGCTAGCTTGTACGGCAAAACTGTAAGATGATGTAACTAGTTTATAAAAGACAACCTTATTACTCAATAGGTTGACCTCATTCGTTTTTTGGTTATATATGGTCCGGAAATTAGAAAAGGTTGAGCTTAGTCAAAACATCACCTGCGATTTGCAATTTGCGGCTCTTTGCCAACCTCCTTATTCTCTGCAAGGCTTCCTTTTATGATCCGATTTCGCAGGCGGCAATTCTAACTCAACCCAGGGTTGAATAAAAAAAGGTGCAAACAAATTCCCTGAATTGGGTTATAAATGATTTTGTAAGTTTATAGCGCAAAATAGATTGCATTTAAAGTGGATTGCCGCCCGGTTCGACGAATATGACCAAAACATGGTCAAAACGAGTGCTCAAAAAAAAATAATTTGTTCACATATGTTCTGCTCCGAATAATGGTTCAAAAATACAATTTAAAGGTTTAGGAGAACTGAAAAAAAATTTCTTTGAGTTGTTCAGTTACGCTATTTCTGCTATTTCTGTTGTTCCATTTTCCTCCTAGTTTTTTTTTAAATTCTTGCTCCACTTTTGTTCCCTTAATTCCATCTTTTCCACCCTTATAAGCAGGAAAGCTTAGAGCACAAAAATTATTTAATTTGTAATTTTGCCTACACTTTAAAACCCTTTTAACCATTGGGTTGGGCATTTCGTACGTATTTCGAAATTAAATTTTTGTGACGGAAATTATTGCTAATGCACTAAACGAGTGCCACTTGTACATCTCAAATTCAGTAGAAATATTTTATCTGTCGGGTCTTTCCCATTATAGCGCCACTAATTGTTCCGACCCCTCTTGAGGGGGGAACTATATCCTCAAATGGAGTTTTTTTTGTTCAGTCAATTTTGACCGATCGATATATTCATCGTAGAGAGTTGTGAGTTGTATCATTAAAAAGCCCGTCCAGCGTAGCATATGGAATTAATAAGATTTGTTTGTATTTCATTTCCTAGAGCAATTTTTGAAGGTTTAAATTATTGAGAATATTGAGACTGGTTTGCGTTATTGTTATTCACATTTTCCGGAAGTGTTGCCTAAAATTTAGTCAATGTAGCTAAATTATGTTAAAATTATAATTAACGGCGTTGTTGATTTGATTTTTTGAAGACAAAAAAGCATTGCTGACTATGTTGATTTAATTTTGTTGGCCAAAACTTTGGCTAAATATTTCAAAATTAAGTCTTTTTCATCAAAAATTGCGCAAAACAAGCTCCTTTGGACCACTTTGATTAAATTTGCTGAAAGTACACCCCCAGAAACCACTAAGACAAGCTTTTTAAGCTTCACAGGGGGCTAGTCTTAGTCCCACTTCCATTGAGAGTGCTCTGGATTTAAGGTTTTGCCGTTTTTTTGCTAACTTTTCTCGATGATTATAAAAAATGCTGCAATTATTTTTCATTTTTTTCTAAATAAAAAATTATCTATATCTATTAACTTCGAAAAAACTAAAAATTTCTCAGATGACGAAAGACAAAAACAAGGCTGGTTTGGTCCAATCTTGGACTGTTGCAAGCCAAAAATTTTTCGGATTGCAATCAGTCGATCTTTTTTTTAAAAAAAAATCGATCTTTTTTTCTTAATTAAAGAACAAAACAATTCAAATCAAAAGTCACTGGTGATAGGTCCAATTAGCTTCTTAAGCAGTTCCAAATTACTGTATCCTGTTTTTTACTCGAAATCTTGTGGTCGTTTTGAATTTTAAAATTATTTGATCTCTCACTAAACATTGACTTTTTGAGCTTATGCACTTTTTTCCTCTTAATTTGGTCAATTTGCAGCCTAGTGACAGCTTCTTCTCTCAACAGAATTAAAAAGTGTTCTTTATTGCAGTTTTACGTGTTAAGTTATGGTTTTCTGGCTTTGATGCAACCAGCATCACAAATTTTTTTGTGGCATTTAGGCATTTGCACATTTTCACGCCTTTTTACCGTTTTTTTTTCACATTGTCACATTATTTACATTCAGATAACACATCACTGTCGTTCAAAATAAGGCACAATTGAACAAACTGAACTCTTTAAAGGTGTAGATTATGGTTAAACGGTTTCGACACCCCTATCTCGAAGGGATAAAATGATTTTTTTTAAATTTTTGTCTTTAACTGTCGTTTTCGTTTTGTCTTTCAGTCATATGAAATTTCCTGGATAATGAGATGTTTCATTTATTTTTTGGAGGATTAGATAAGCCTATATCTCGATTATAGCAGTAGATAGCTGATAACTGATGACTGATAGCTTTCATGACTTTGAAAACAACTGTCTGAAAAAAAATACTTCTCAATTTAGCATTTTTGTTCAATTTTTTATGTGTGTATTTGTTACCTGGTTATTATAGGCGTCAAAAAAGCGCAAAATTTTGAAAAGTCTGAAGTTTTTATTGAATTTGTTTCGACTTTAATGGCTTGGACACAGTTTTTTCGCAAAAAAATTAATTTTCGATTTTTGTCTATATTTGAGACGTCCTTTTTGTAAACGTAAGACTTTTTCTGAGTCATTACGCTTTCTCAAGGGCTTCCCCTGGACAAACCTAAATTGAGTGTATTTAATTTTATCATTTTGTAGCTAATGCCTCTCTTGACTTGACTTTGAAATTAGTTGTTTGAAATTAGTTGTTTGCAAAAAAACACTAATTTTAGAATTTTTGTTCTTTTTTTATGTGTGTCTTTGTTACCTGGTAATTATAGGCGTCAAGAGAAGGCTGAAAAGTATGAAAAATCTGAAATTTTTATAGATTTTGTTATAACCAGCCTTATTATGGACTGAACTCATATCTTTTCTATTAAAGCACAAGTTGTTTTGTTCAATTTCAGTTTCATCTGACGCTATCTTGACTTTGTTATTACGTTTTTTGTTAAAAAAGGAGACAAAAAGTTTTGGATGTAATTGTTTTTTGTTGTTGTTGTTGTTTGATTTTGTTGCTCGTCTTGCCTCGCTTTCTTAATAATGGCAAATGTCATTAATCTAATGTGGTAGGGTTTACTCCACTGAAGTATTTTCGTTGGGGGCGATATTTTTGTTTATACACCATTTTTTAAAAGTACTTGAATTTCTGGGTGTTTTCTATCTGTTTCTCATTTGGTAGACAATTATGCCAAAAATGTGGATGAGCGGGTTCGGAACTTTATGTGCAAACGCACATTACCGAACCTCTTTGTTTGGGTGTTCTAGAATGTGAAAAACTCGTATTTGCACATATCGAGCAGAGCTCTTTTCAAAGATCAAGTTTTTATCTAATTTATAACATTTAGAGGTCCACCATTTTTTGTCCTTTTCTTACCGTTTATTGCTAGAGCCATGTCATTCACTTGTCGCTATTATAGATGTTTAGATGATTAATAACATTCTACTATTCCCAATATCTTTTCTTTTTATTTCCGGAGACTCTGAATCTTTACATTAAAAAGAGCAACGAAACTTAAAACACAGCTGGAAAAATGCCACTGAAGATAAATAGCTGATATATTGGTTATAAATCCAGAGTTTTCACTGATTGAACGTTAAGCTAAATAAATGCCCCCTGCGCAGACAAAAATGCCTCCTTTATATGAACGTTAAATTTCCACATATGACTTATAGTGACTACTAAGATATAAGATTTTTTTTGTTTACAGGATTCAAGAATAACGCTCTAAAAATTTTCATGATGACGCTAATTTCATAAAGATATATTCATGTTTAGAAAGATTTCGTTTTTTGTCTTAGCATGTTGATCAGGTTCCATAAAAACATATATGATATTAGCCTGCGCCCACTTTAAGGCTATCATAACAGTGCAACAAACAATATAAACGAATACAAATAAAAAAATAATAACAACTTTTTTAACGTGTTATAATTGCTCCGTTTCACTTTCTGCAGTTATAGGAGAACATTGAATCATTGTCATGGTTTAAATTTGAGGTAATTTTTTTGGTAGTCAAAGCAATATTTTAAACCATTTTTTAAATAGTTAATTTTAAAAATTCTCTATAGAATCATATCCAGTTGAGAAGCAGAAACAAAGAAATGGACAAAACCCAAAGCATCATACTTTTAAAAATATATAGTGAAAATTAAATAAATAATTTAAAAGTATATTAAAATAATGAATTTCATGAGCTCAAACTCATCCGTTGAAATTTTTATATCCTTAAACAACTGAGGAGATCATATTTCATTTTTTGGATTAATGTAAATAGATCTAGTTTGCTATCTTGTATCTTATACGAAGCGGCAATTATGCATGAAAATATCTGACGATAATATTTGCTGGCAGTTTTAATATTATTTTTAAACCAGTAAAATGGGCGCCAAATGGGAGTAAAAGCAATGACTTTTTTAAGTAGTGCGATAAAAAAGGTCTATCAATTGATACGGTTGAAACTCCAATTGTAGCACCCAAAATCCCGTTGTTAATGGAGAAAGATCTCAATGCTTCTAACATTAAGTTAAACGGGCCATTATAAAGGGGCTATATTTTAATGTGGGTTGTTATGTGAAGTGTATTGTAATGTGTGGGTTGTAATGTTTTTTGAAATCCAGTGAGAAGTTTTTTCGGGTCTTGATATATCTCGAAGTTTCCTGCTGTTTCAACATGCTTTTCATCGCAAGTTGTGGACTGCCTCGTGTTCATCTTAAGTTAGCAGGAAAAAGAGAGGAAATTGTGGCGGAAATAAAGATTTTGGGAGATTGAATTTCAGTTGTTCACAGACGGGTTTATAATGAAAAGTAGAGCGAGTTTTCATTAAAACGAGCGTTACATAACATCATGTTTACAAGTGTTAAACTCAGAGCTTAAAAAAACGGATCTTTTCCGTTTTTGCTCGACCCACAGCTTAGTCGGAGCATATTAATTTCATCCCCTCCAGACAGACGTATCATATTTTTACTTAGTGATTTACTATGTAATGTCTCGTGCTCTGTAACACTGGGGGTGCATAACGTACTAGGGCGGGGGGGGGGGGGGGGTGGGGGGTGGTCAAACGGAAAGCTAAAACTTCAACTAAATGTGGAGGGCGTGACATTTTATGGGGGCTGGCTATGATGAGACGATCAACGAACGTTTCCTTGATGCTCTTATCAACGGATCTTGCGGATTTTGTTACCATATTTTGTCGTTTTCTACTGAAAAAAAAATACGAAGATCTGACCTAGAAATCTCAATTTTTCGTTTCCGTCAGCAAGAAGTAAATGTTACAAAATCTTAAATGCAGCGTTAATGTTCTTTTGTTTGTAAACTCATTTATTATAATGAATAATAACAAGTAATGAATGCAATAATTTGCGAAGAAGCTCTTCAAACTCATTTCATCTGTTTTTCCCTAACTATTTCTCACCTGCGTCAGCAAAGACAATCTTGCACTCCAATGCATAACTAGAATTAAATTGTATAAATATGGAATGAATCTAAAGTAAAAACAATAAATATCACATATTTTATTTGGTTGTTATTTTTCGCATTGCGCATTAAGTTTTTTTCCACCAGTTTTCAATTCATGCTTGCACGGTTTAATTACAGCGTGCAAAAAACTTCTGATAGGCAATAAGTTCGATAAATTTGGATGCCAGTCATGCATTGAGAAATAATAAGGAAAATAGGAGAAATTGTTGAAAATTTATCAGAATAATGTCAAATAGGGAGAAATTTAAGAATTTTCATAAAAGTAGGATTTCAAGAAAAGATTGGATTATTACATAATTGGTCGGCGGAGACCCATTAGTTGCTATAAGCATTTTTGGGTTTTCAGAAAATGGTTTTTCCAACCGTTTCAAAATGAATTTTAATTCTACATCAAGCCATTTCTCGCTTTAGCCGTCATTTATAAACACTGTTCCAATATAATTTTTTTTCTTGCGAACTGAGATCTAAAGAACCTAGCAGGCTATCTTCATTTGATGTTCACGAACTGTAAATAATCTTGCAAAACTGCCAGTTACCTCTAAAAAATGATGTTGCAAAAACGCCAATTACCAGATTGAGCATGATAAGCTTATGAAGCGAAAAGTATCGTCTATCAGATTTTTTAAACATCGCAAGCATTTACATCCAATAAAATTAAAACTATGTACCTTGTCTGCCAACTTAAACCTAAAATGACTTAAAAAAACTTTCTACAAATTGAGAATGCATAACTTTTATAAAACTAATTGAATTATACAAAAATGCAACAGACATAAATTTTATTATCAAATGGTAAAATACATTGTAGAACTAAAAAGATACGTACACAAAGAAATTTTTTAAAAAACATCATTTTGAGTTAAAATCAGTTCTCTAATAACCATGTTTCGTCTGGGGATTCAAAAAAATATGAAGTAACAAAATTCCTATTGTTGATTATTCCGTCTGTGCAAGTCTTCAAGTCTTGTAGTTATAAACATTCATCAAACTTTTTAAATTCCGAAAAGCGCTAAACCAATACAAATTGTTTCTAAAGTATAGCAAGTAGTAGTTAAAACTCGTTTAGTTGACTAGAAGTTTATGGAAGAATTCAGCACATTTTTGCACTGAATTTGAAGTTTGAACTTCTGGCAACGAATTAGTGTATAAATTTACAGAAAAGATGGTCAGAAAATTCTTGTATGACAGAAAATTAATTGCCAGATTTGTAAAACTAATTAGTGTGTACTCCAAAAAGTGAGCTGGAAAGCTAAAATTTTAACTGAATTTTTTCGAGATGTTTTTAAGGACTTCGTTAAAAATGTGAATTCGTTTTCGATGTTTAAATTTTAAAATTTATTCTATCGGACTAGCCTAAAACCCATTCTAACTAAAACACCGTTCTCTTTTTCGCATAAAATTTTTTTGTATACATTTTTAATTCATACATTTACCGGTAGGCTTCCAGATATTTTTAGTTTAGCTATTCCTATATATTTCAGCTATCTGGCAATTAATAATAGCTATAGTAAAACGTTGAAAAATTTACAACAATAGAACGGTCATCAATGAAATCTGAACTCAAAGAAATAAATTTTCTTATAAAATTTCTAAAGCTACCAATCTGAGGCGTTTTCTATTTTCTTAATGACCTGGATTTTAACCAAAATTCAGGACATAAAATCTACAAGTGTAAATTGCTAGTTTAATAAATATGTTTATAGGTTAATAAATTGCCTACCATTGAATATGTTATATCCTTTATGTGAAACCAATGCATTGATATTGAATTTGAAATATCCCAAAATTTAATCCAATCGGTAAAAATCTTACTCGTATTTATAGCAAACTTTTGTGTAATTTAAATTTTCTGGTGAAAATGTGAACCAATAGGTCCTATTGCGCATAGAGCAATTTTGCTCTTTTAGGTAATAGATACGCTATTTTTTAATGAGTTGTTTAAGTTATCAAATATCTCGTCCGATAAGAAGAACACACGTACTTCATCAATTTCTGGTTGCTTTTACATAAGATGATGAAATGGAACTTTTTGTATTAGCCTGAAATTATTGATAGAGAAAACAAATGACAAATTTAATAAGCTTGAATATTGTAATTAGAAATATTTTTAATATTAAAGTAATCAGCAAATAGCAGGTCGTTTTTGCAAAAATTGTCCCATCACATTATCCGATTAACTAATTTTCCTATTTGTTTCTCTATTAAATATTGCGGATAACAAGGGCTTGAATATTATGTGCGCAAACTTAGTACCAAAACGAATATCAAAAGATTTAGTTTCAGAATTAGTTATTTTGCGTTTATTTTACCATAAGCTCAGCTTCTTATTTTAAAGATCTTAACGTAAAATGAAATCTTCCTGTTAACTTACAGACACTGAAAACTTGATATTATATCGAAACAACTATTTTGTCATTCGTCATTTTGTCATTTTGGTCGCTTTAGACATTCAAAAACAATTAGCTCCAAACAAAAGAGGTCATTTGACAGAACCTCAGGCCCCTTCAGGGTAAAAAGAACTGTAAACTTTCTTAGTTTACTTGAAAAAACAGAAGGTTTTGATTAAGGGTAAAAACAAAATATTTTGACGATTCAATTGAAAAGCTGCTGCTCAACGCTACGAAAAACGTTGAATACCTCGTTTACTTTATTTTGAGTAAACTTCATGTCCTACAAATTCAAGATTTTTTTTAAAAAAAGGTGAAAACCCACAGGAGGCCAGAAAAGTATCAGTCTTCAAAAGGATGAAAAATTTTCTGTATTCCATAAAAAAAATTTTGTGCCTTGTAAACGTTTGCTCTAAATTGTTTTTATTAGATCTTTGCGCGTTTGGTTTTGAATTATTCTCAAAATTTTTAATGTTCACGCAAATATTTAAGATAGTTCCATTGAGCAAATGATTCAATGTGTTGGCCAGGAAACATTTTTTTTACGTTTACGTGACCCGAAACAAGATTTGTTTGTTAAAATGCTGTAATTAAAGGCTTCAAAAGATAGCTTAAATTAGTTGTTTTTAATGTTTCCAGCGGGGAAGTGGAGAGCTGTAATTATACTTTTTCGTGGTAAAATTAAATTTTAGAGAAGAACTTATTTTTGGACAAAAACAGTTAAATTGTAGAAACACTTGTTAAGTTCAATTTTAACAAGAAGAGTCAGAACAATCTTCATAAAATCTTTCTAGTTTAAACTATTTGCAAATTAAGGAAAAGAACTAAGAAAGTTTTAATTTTTAAATAAAATGGGATGGGAAGGAAAAAGCTTTTTCTATAATATGTCTCGTAAAACTGGGATATTTTTGAACTTCCTGTTAGTTTAATACAGTTGCACCAACAGTTTTAATAGCAGTAAGTTGCGCGATTAGGAAAAGGCATTGGTTTAGAATACAGTTATTTGAATTAGATTGATATCCGAATTCTATAGAGGACAAGGCGGCTCGGTAATGTGCGATGGCACATAAGGTTCCGACCCCGCCCATCCACAATTTTGGCATAATTGTCTACCAAATGAGGAACAGATAGAAAAACCCAAAAATTATTTTTTGCGAATCCCAAAAAAGCCCAAGTCTTTTTCAAAAAATTCTGTATGAACGATAAGATAGCCTCCAAAGCAAATAACTCAGTGGAGTAAAAATTGATGCATTAGATTGCTGTAATATGTCAATATTAAGAAAGCGAGTCAAGAAGAACAGCAAAATCAAACAACAACAACAACAAACATTAAATACATCAAAAAATTTATGTCCCTCTTAAAAACTAAATTTAATAACAAAGTCAACATACCGTCAGATGAAACTAAAACTAAACAAAAATAACTTTTAAATCACCAGAAAACATATGCGACCAGTCCATAAAAAGGTTTGAAAACAATTATACAAAAAAGAACAAAAACAGTAAAGTAAAAAAATTAACTTATTTTTTTGAAACAGTTAACTTCAAAGTAATAAATACCATTAGGAATCAATTAATATTACCACAAATTTACGATTATCACTGCTTCTATAGAAGGGCATTAGGACCTGTCCTTATTCATCATTTAAAGCGGCTAAAAAGATCAACAAAGAACAAACAAAATTTCAATTGAAACTTGCCAAAAAACGCTGTCAAAACCGTCAAGCCAAATTTTGGCACTCAAAATATATTTGATTGCGCCTTTATCAAACAGCTATAACGTAGTACGTGGCCATTCATTAGTAAGACTAGGTAAAAAGTAGACAAAAAAGCGAAGTGCTAAAGTATATAATACTTTTAATTTTTTTTCGAAACAAAATTACATTCAATGTCGTGAAAGGCATTAATTACAAAAAGAGCTATTTAAATAGGGTCGTTTATTCATGAAAAGGAAGCCCTCGAGACCTGTAATTATCCAGAATATTTCTTGCATCTACAAAAAGAACGTCAAATATGACAAAAATCAAATTAATTTACTTTTTTTTTGTGAAAAACCGGTGTCGAAGCCAGTAAGGTCATAACAAATTCTTTAAAGGAAAGATTTTGGGACACCAATTCCTTTTATTCTCTTGACACCCGTTATGTCATATTTGACCTGTAATTAACTAACGAGATTAGGTAACAAAAAGAAACATAAAAAGAACAAAATTGCGAAGTTAAAAAGTTTTTTTTAAATTTTGGAAAACGATTGTTTTCAAAGTCATGAAAGCCATCAGCTATCTACTAATATCAGAATATCGGTTGTTCTATTCTTCCATGAAAAGCCAATGAAAGCTATCACTATACAGGAAATTTCATACGACCGAAACGACAAAGTATAATTGACAGTTAGAGACAAAATTAAAAAATTCAATTGATTTCTTCAAGAAAGAGGCGTCGAGGCCGTTAAAACGATGATGTATGTCTTTCAAGATTTTAATATGTTCAATTGTGCCTTATTCTGAAAGCTAATAAGGTGTCATGAGAACTGTAAATAATGTGATAATGTGACAAAATTAGAAAACGTGAAAAACTGGCAAATATCAAAACAAACAAAAATCTGAAATCTTGTAGTATCAAAGCCAGAAAACAATAACTTCAGGCTTAAAACTGCAACCGAGAATAAATGTCAAATCAGTAGAAAGAAGAAGCAGTCTTTATTTGCTGACACTAAGCTGGAAGTTGAACAAATTAAGAAAAAAATAGAGGAAAAGTTAATTAAGCCATTATTTATTGAAAAGTCAATTATTTTTAAAAAAAGAAACGACCATAAATTTTCAATTAAAAATTAAATGCATTAGCTTGGAGCCGCTTAGCAAGCGAATTGGTTGGACCTATCACTCCTGAGCTTTGATTTGATATGTTCTGTTCTTTATTATTAAAAGAAATTCTTTTTTTTTTAAAAAAAAAGACCGACTGATTACAACCCGATTTTTTTTGGATTGTAACAGTCCAAGAATGGCCCAAAACTACCCCTGCTAATACTTATTGTCCGTTAGGAACAATTGATTTTTTGATGTAGATATAGACAATTTTTTAGTTGAAAACTCAAAATAAATTCTGCATTTTTGATAATCAACTAGTAAAGTTAGCAAAAAACGGCAAAAATTTTAACTACAGTGCACTCTCAGCGGACTCTGAAGTCGAAATAGCCCCCCTCTGAGTCTACAAAGATTGTATGAGTGTTGTTTGGGGGTGTACTGTCGGCAAATTTAATCAAAGTGGACTAAAGTAGCTTATTTCGTGCTGTTTTTGATGAAAAAGGCTAAATTTTGAAATGTTTATCCAGATTTTTTGAACAAAAAAATTAAATCAAAACAATCAACAATGCTTGTTCGTCTTCAAAAATAAAATCAACGACACTATTCTTAAAAATTATAACAAAATTTAGCAAAATTGACGAAAATTTAGGCAAAAATTCCGGAAAATGTGAATAAAAACAACGTGAATTCACTCTTCTTTTCTCAGAAGTTTAAACCTCGATAACTCCCTGTAGAAAACGAAAATTAAGAAAATCTTTTTAGTTCCATATTCTACGCTGGACGAGCTTTCTAATGATACCAGTCTCAACTCTCTACGATGAATATATCGAGCGGCGAAAATTCACGGAACAAAAAAAAACCCATTTGAGTATATAGTTCCTCCCCCCTCAAGAGGGTCGGAACAAATACTGGATTAGGTTACTTCAAAAAATTATTGTCCATGATAAGCATTAACTTTTGAGGATATATGCTAATTTAGTATCCATCTAGAAAAATTGGGATCCGATTTTTTTTAATAATTAAATTGCATAACTAAATTCTATTTTTAAAAACTAAATTGAGTAATTTGATAGACAACCAAATTGTTGCTGAAACAAAATAATTTAACATCCTAGTTATTGAAGTACTTTGACATAAAGGCAACAAAAAACCGAAAGAGCGAAAGAGTAAGAATTGACTATTTCAATATAGAAATCAGAAAACCAATTGGACAAGTTTTGTGCGGTTAAAAGTATTTTCAAAAAACAATTCATAAATATGCAATGACTTCTGAAATTCCCAACCAAATTGCTACAAGAGATCTGATGTCCACGATGAATGATTTTAACACCTTTGACAACCCGAAATTTTGTTAACTATGTTGTCAATTGTCTGAATGTCGAGAAAAAACCCAATTCTGCAAAAAAAAAATTGAGTTTAAAACAAACAATGACGAACCGATCGAGAAGTCATTTGCTACAGAAATGGATGTACTCTATTGCCTTCAAAGTGGAAGACTTTTGCACAAACGGAAAAAAAATCATCGATTGCGTCCGATTTGTTCAAACCTTGCTCAAACACCTCAAAAAGCAGTCATAGTTTTCAAATAGAATTGCCGTTCTTCGACAGTGTAGTAGTAGAAGCTTTTTTGGTTGATAAATCTGACATTAAAAATTCAAATAGTCAAGAATATATCTTCAGTTAAAATATGCTAGGATTTAATAGTGGTGTAACCAGTTCAATCTTCTCTTCTTATTATCTCTATCCAAAGAATTGTCGGAATGCATTTTTCCTCTCAATTGGCATTAAAAGTAAATTTTATATATATGATTTTTAGTAATCATACTCGGTTATAAATAATTTATATGATTTCCCTGCAGTCATACAAAGATCGAAAGATCATATTTGATTTCCTAGTTATCATACAAGAATCGTACAACAAAATCTAGGAGTCTGAATTTTGTATAATTTTCATTCTGTCATATTCTCAATGGACCTCTGTCCAATACTCAATTCTCTAAAATTAGCATTGGTATTTTCTAACTCGTTGTAAAAACTATGAAGCGTAAAACAGAAGCAAATGTCACACTTTTTTGTTAAGGTTTACTATAGATAGACAAAACAAAGCTTTATTGTGGTCTTTTTTGCCCATCAATTTATTTGACACCTATGCGGATGCACATATTCACCAATCATTAAGTGCTAGGATTGAAAGGGCACTAAATATATCACTAAATTTACGTTTAATTGAATGTTTTATGTTTTGATGAAAGTAGAATTGTATCACACCCCTCCCCCTCACACGCCAATCCCGATCCCCCTCCCCTCAAAGTCCTAATTTGAATTTGCCTTTGTTCACGTTGAGTGCACGCAACCTTGCGAATCCTCTTGAATTGCTCACACAATTCATTTCACTCCGCCTTGAAGCGTGTCACTTCATTTTCATCTGATTGAAGCGTATCTTCATTTATTTATCAACTCGCGCAAGTTACCCTCAAATTGCCCTCTTTTCCCAAGGGTGCTATGTTAAGCTGAAAAGTGATAATTTCATTTCATGCCGTTTCCTTTCCTCGCGGGCGGTAATGTAATCCTGAACAGATAACTCGCAGCCAATTGAGCAGTGATGAAGTGTAAATTGTTAGAGCGAAAATGAATTGATCAAATTCAAACTAAAAAGTCATTAGTGCTCCTAGACTTGTATGCTTTTTATAGAAGTTACCCGAATTACGGAAACCAAAGACATGGTGAAAAAATAGCACACACAATTTACAAAATTAAAACTCAAAAATAAAAGCAGCACAGCTAAAAATTGATAGTTTTTGGAAGTTTTCAATTTGTGCCCCCAGTACGTCGTGTATCCCCCAGTTACAGAGCACCTGTCATTACATAGTACATCTACGCGAAAATGAAAATTTGAATTAGAAGAATCCGCAATTGACGGTGACTGAATCAAAACGTTGCAAAAAGCTTGCGAATTTTTTGAAGTTTGTTAATTGAAAAATTAAAAAACACTTTTCGCTGCGTTTGATTCGCAAAAACTCAAATTTTCCCGAACTAAATGAAAAATCAGTCAAGTTTGGAACAAAATAACATCTGTATAATCCTATGTTTATGTGTCCTCTAACCCTAAACTTGTTTACGTTTGGTCAACTGTGTTCTCATGATTTCACTCAGTTAATCTTACCTAGCTCATATTTTTATTGCATGCCTTTAGTTCTTCATGAATTCATCTTCATGCCTGCTTGTAAATAATTTGATGGTCACAATTGATTACGTTGTCAAAAATATAAATCCAAATTTGTAGTTTCATTCATAACTTAGAATTGCCAATCTTCAGTTCTGATTTTAAATGTCTCTGTCTGGTCTAAATCAAGAGTGCATAGCTAAAAATTTATCAAAGCTAACAACTTTTAATTTAACTTTGGTATTCATCCCGCAAAATGAAGCAAAAGTGTAAACTCAAATGTTTAATTCGCACCGCGAATCAATGAAATTCTACAGCTACACTATTTTTGTGCGATATGGCTAAGTCAGCACCTGAATCGAGAGAATCGCTATTATCAATTGACCCATTCTGGCAGAAGTTAACAGCCGAACCTCTACTACTCTGAGAAAATTGGCGGACACAAATAAAACTGATGTCTTTTTAAAGCCAGTATTACAGCAGATATACTTCTGGAAACAAAGCTTGATGCAACAGAGTATACAACAAAGCCTGAAACAAAGCTTGATGCAACAAAGCTTGAAGAGAAAAAGTATAATTAAGGAGGCTGGGTAATGTGCGATTGCACATACGGTTCGGCCCCGCTAATCCACAACTTTGACATAATTCTCCAGCAAATGAAGAACCAGATAGAAAAACCCAAAAAATCAAGTAATTTTCAAAAAAAAAATTGTTGTATGAACGAAAAGATAGCCTCCAAAGCAAAAAACTCAATGGAGTAAAAAATGATGCTTTCAATTATTGAGATATGCCAATATTAAGAAAGCGAGTCGAGACGAACAGCAAAATCTAACAACAACAACAAACATTAATTACATCAAAAATTTATGTCCGTTTTAGAAAACAAAACTTAATAACAAAGTCAAAATATAGTCAGATAAAACTGAAACTAAACATAATAACCTGTAATTCGCCAGAAAAGATGTGGGACCAGTCCATAATAAGGCTTGGTAACAGTTAGACAATAAAGAACAAAAACAAAAAAGTTGAAAAATTCGCTTATAATTATTAAAAACAATTAAAATCAAATTAATTAAAAATTTTAGAAACCAACTAAAATATCCCAAAGGTTTAAGATTACCAATGCTTCTATAGACGGGGAATAACAACTGTCGATATTACATTGTTTATGCTGTTACAAAAAGAACAACAAAAAGACAACAAATAAAAAATCAATTTAAACAAGCCAGAAAACGCTTTCGAAGTCGTAAAGCCATAGTTTTGTCATCAAACTATGTTCAATTACACCTTCTTGGAACACTAATAATGTTTTATGTGACCTCTCTTTAATGAAACTAGTTAACAAGTAGACATAAAAGGAGAAAAAAAGCAAAATTAAATTACACTTGTTTTTTTTCGAAAAAATTTTTTTTCCAAAGATATGAAAGCCATTAATTAAAAAAAGAAATATTTAAATAGGTTCGTAAATTCTTCCGAAGGAAGCCCTGGAGATTTGCAAATATCCAGAATATGTCTTACGTCTATAAAAAGAACAAATAGCGAGAAAAATAAAAATAAAAATTATTTTTTTTTGTGAAAAACCTGTGTTGAAGCCAGTAAAGGCATAACAGATTTTTAAAAACAAATTGTTTTTGACAACTTTTTGAAAACATTAATGTCAAATTTGGCCTGTAATTAACGGGACTAGTTGACAATTAGACATTAAAAGGAACCAAATTTTGAAATTAATGTTTTTTTTTTAAATTTTGGAAAACAATTGTTTTCAAAGTCATGAAAGCCATCAGCTGTCTACTAGTATCAGAATATCGGCTCATCTATTCTTCCATGGAAGCCAATCGGACGCGGTCCTTGTACAGGATATTTCATACAACTAAAAAGGCAAATTAAAAACGACTGTTAAAAACAAATTTAAAAAGTTCAATTAAATTCTTCGAGAAATTAGTGTCGAAGCCGTTAAAACCGTAATCTAAATTTTTAAAGAGTTTAATTCGATCAATTGTGCTTTATTTTGAAAGCCAATAATGCGATATATGATCTGTCAATAACGTGATAAGGCGACAAAATTTGAAGACATGAAAAATGTGCAAAAGGCTAAAAGTTTTAAAAAAAAGTGTAAAATCTAATAGTCTCAAAGCCAGAAAAACTTAACTTAAGGAGTAAAACCTCATTAAAGATTGAATTTGAATTTAGTAGAAATAGGAAGCTTTTTTTCACTGCTGACACTAAGCTACAAGTTGACAAAGGAAGAAAAAATGGAGGCAAAGTTCAATAAGCCGTTTTTTATTTAAAAATCGAATATTTTTAAAAGTCAAAACGACCATAAGCTTTCAAGTATTTCAAGTACTAAATTAGATGCTGTAATTTGAAGCTAATTAGGAAGCCAATTGGACGTATCACTAGTAAGCTTTGATTTGAAATGTTCTGTTATTTAATTAACATAAAAATGATCAAATTTATTTTATAAAAAAGACCGACTGATTACAATCCAAATTATTTTTGGATTGTAACAGTCCAATATTGGTCCACAACTAGCCCTGCTAATGCTGTTTGTCCCTTCAGAACACCTAATTTTTCGAATGTCATAGATAGAGATAATTTGTTAAATAAAAAATCAAAAATAAATGCTGCGTTTTTGATAATCAACGAGTAAAGTTAGCAAAAAACGGCAAAGTTTTAATTACAGAGCATTCTCAACGGAAGTTGAAGTAGAAACTGCCTTATTTGGAATCTACAAAGATTGTGTTAATGGTGTTTGGGTGTGCACTTCCTGCAAACTTAATCAAAGTGGACTGAAGAAACTTATTTCGTGCTGTTTTTGATGAAAAAGTCCGGATTTTGAAATGTTTAGACAGATTTTTTGACAAAGAGATTAAAAAGAAATGGCCGACAATATCTTTTTGTCCTTAAAATAAAATGAACCAGACTTTCCTAAAAAAAATTCTATCAAATCGCAGCAAAATTTGCGAAATTTTTCTGTCAAAATTCCGAAAAATGTGAATAAAATCAACGGAATTCACTCTATTTTCTCAAAAGTTTAAACCTCGATAACTCCTAGTAAAATACAAAACTAAAAAAAAATTTAATTTCATATTCTACGCTGGACAAGCTTTCTAATTATACTAGTCTCAACTCTCTACGATGAATATATCGATCGGCCGAAATTGACTGAAGAGGGGTCGGAAGAAAAAGTGGAACACGTTTTTTTTTCCACAAACTTGCAAAGTAAAAAAAGTAAAATTGAGCAATGCAGGGCAAAATAAACAGGCCACCCAAATTCCAGAAACCCCAAATATTGACGCAACAAACACGCCAGAGTCAACTCCAATTTCATTGGTTGACGCAGATACATCTACTTTCGCGTTATCTGAGGTCTTCACCAAACGCCTACCCGGGTCGAGGTTTCGTCAAAAAATAATGTAAGATTAGCGGTGAATAGCGGTGAAAAAAACTTTTTTCACCGCAAAGCGCCTGCGTCTTTTAGCGTCGAATGCGCTGAAAGCGGTGAATTTTTGTAAGAATTGCGTTGAATTTTGCGGTGAAAAATTTTTTTTCACCTCAATCACCGGAATTCTTACAAAAAAGAAACTGCCGTACAAGGTTTCGAACCTTTACCTCATGCGTGTCACCAACGTCGTAATCCACTGCGCAATCTGTCACTTACTTCAATTATATTTCCTGTGAATATAAGATAAGCGTTGAAATTAGCGCGGTGAATATTTGTAAGATTTGCAATTTTAGCGGTGAAAATTTTTTTTCACCGCATTCTGCTCGTAGCGGTTAATTTTTTTTCACCGCATTCTGCTGGTAGCGGTGAAGAATTTTTTTTCACCGCATCCTGCTTGTAGCGGTGAAAAATTTTCTTTCACCGCTTAAGCGCTGAAAAAAAAATTTTCACCGCTTGAAAGTTTCTTTTCACCGCATTCATCGCATTGAACGCAAATCTTACACTTTTACTCAAATTCACCGCAAATCTTACATCTTTTAGCGATTTTTAGCGGTGACACCTCGACCCGGGTATTAGCTAGTTCAATATCGAATAATGAGGTACTGAAAGAGTAACGGGGCTATGTCTTGTTGAGGATTGGGGAGCGTCGAAAAGTCAGTCCCTGTAACCTGCACATCAATTATGGATGCTTCTATTTAAGATTACAGGTTCGCGATACCAAATTTCATTAAAAAACGCGATATACAGGCAATATATACACTGCCCAACCAGAAAGTGCGACATGACACATAAAGCCATTTCTAGGTAATGACCACACATGGATCGCGACCTTCTCAATGAATCTTCAAATTCCCGCACAGCACAAAAATAAGTTGAATTTTGAAATTGATAATACCATCCACAAAATTTAATCCAATATAAAACTTCATTGACCCAAAAAAATTGATTTCAGCGGCCCATTATACGACAAAGAAGATCAAGCAGTATATTTCATTGCATATGCGATATTTTGAAAATTCCATTTGCAAATTTGCATTTTTGAAAATTCCATTGCCTGATATATTTAAAAACCTCATTGGAAATAACGAACAAAAGTTTCGACAAAACTACAAATTATTGCACAGTGTACCGCAAACAATTAGCCTCGAAGCGAGCAGTCGAATTGGTAAGCAAAAGGCCTTATTGAGTGAACCAAACCAAATTGAGATAGTAGAGTTGTCTGTAAGTGACCATAAAGCTTTAGACCTCGTCGAAAAGCTTATCCAGTCAATTAAAAGAAAATTATCTTGCTTAAAAGTTGCCGCCAATTATAAGTTTAATATAAAAAACTCGTTCAATTTCACTATAAATCAACTTTGAATATGACGACAATAAATCCTCAAAAATTCTGCTTTCTTAGGGCAATTCGTTTGAAAAGCAAACATACCTCTTAGCAATAGAAGTACTAAGTCTAATCGAAAAGTCCTGTAAAAACCAAAATGTCAATAATTTTTTGGATATGGACACGTTTTTTTGGAATGATCCGATTGGAAAAGATGCCTGGTAGGAACGATATCGCAACAACGTAATACCACAAACGGGACACAAAATTCCAACGAAAGCTAAGAAACGATCATCATGATTAATTGAAAATGAAGAGTTAGGAGCACCCACAACCAGAAATAATCTGGCTCCAGTTGAAGCTGGCTACAAAAATTATCACAAAAATAATACTTACAGGGCTATTTGAGGTTTTAAAACCAGGCTCGACCGTGATCGAATAGGACGACTCGAAATTTAAAAGCAAAGGACCTGGTAAAATTGCGGCAACGGTTGGAAAAATCAGATATAACAAAATTTGGAAGAACGGAACAGAAAGAAACACAATGTTTACGCCAATAATAGACCAGAGTCATCAATGGGTGAAGTGATGGAGGACAAGTTGACCAAGCACACTAATAATTTCTGCCCTAAATTTGAAAGCGGAACAAGACACCGCTTCCTTAGGGATGACATCATTTGCGTCTCTTCAATCAATGCAAAAGTTTGAAGAGCCCTGAGAATACAAATGCTCGTAAAACCTGCCGTGCCATTTAATCCAGACAAGGAAGTCAAAGTACCAAATGCAACAAGCAAAAAAGGGGAAATCGCCGAAGCAAAGGGCAAATAAACATCAATGAAGAATCTGATGGTTCTATTGTATTATGTCCCCATACATTCCTACATCAAAGAAAAAAACTACACCACCACCACCCTAGAGTACCTGTAGCCGAGTAGTTGCGCTAGTCGGCGCATATTATTTGCACCCCCCCCCCCCAGACGCACGTGCCATATTTTTACATGATGATTTACTATGTAATGGCACGTGCTCTGTAACTGGGATGAGCATAAAGTACTGGGGGGGCACAAACGGAAAAGATCCAAAAAATTTATGGGCACAAAAATAATTTGCTTCGAGTTTTACTATTGATTTTAATTCGTTATATCAACTCAATTAAGGATTTTAAGGAAGTGTCTCAACGCTTTGTAGAATTTCAATTCCATCCTAAAATAGTATGCTCAGGGAGTTCATTCTGGGTACAGCATGATATCTCCCTCCAACCCCCCCCCCCCCCATTAAAATATATAGGACTTTTTCACTGAATTATTCAAAAGTAAGATTACTTTCATTGGTTCATTGGATCTAAAAGTTATATTGTTCCAAGACTA
>NC_134468.1:11452732-11495621 GCF_964194025.1 Convolutriloba macropyga
AGGTGAGTGGTATCATTAGAAAGCCCTTTCAGCATAGAACATGTAATTAAAAAGATTTTGTTGATTTTCGCTTTTTCAAGGAGTTAAAATTTTGTAAAAAATGGACGGATTTCAGTTGTTTTTATTCACAATTTCCGGCCTTTTTTGCCTATATTTTCGTCAGTTTTATTACAGATATGGTGAAATTGTTATAAAAAAGTTTTTTGGCTGGTTTTTCTAAAGATAGAAGAGTGCCCATGAAATTTTTCATCTAATTCTTGGCTCAAATGTTTCCTAAAATTTGAAAACAGCCTTTTCGGGAAGTTAACAACTAAAAATAGCTGATACATTCTTTTTCAACTTAGTAGTGGGCTAATTTACCTCTAAGCTCTCTTCGAAATTTTTCTGACTTTGAAATTTTGCCCGTTATTAGCTAATAACTCGATAATTATACAAACAGCATCGTTTTCCTTTAATATATGACTTTTGTCATATTATCTTATTCCATTCAACAAGAAACCACAGCATGTTCTCAGTGTGCGAAGATTAATAGCATAGCTAGTTTTGGTCTGATCATGAAATTTTAAAATCCAAAAAGAATCCAGATTGTAATCAGCGGCTCTCTTTTTTTTTAAAATTTTATCGTTTTTTATGTTTATTACAAAACAGAATATTTTATATCGAGGATCACCATTGACATCTCCAATTGGCTTCAAGAGCGTCTTCCAGTTGATAATTTTAAATTTTTGTAGTCGAAAGTTTTTTGTTGCTTTGAATTTTAAACTCATTTGTTTTTTAAAATAGACAAAGCATAATAGAGCTTTGCCAATGTTTTTCTCTAACTTTTTGGCCTACTTGCACCTTGTTTTCAGCAAAAATGGAATGTTTCTTAAAATTGATAAAAATCCAATGTTTTTGTAGGCTATATGGTTTAGGTAAATGTTATCTGGCTATAAAACTATCAGTTTAGAAAAATAATTTTATAATTTTTTTTGGGCATTTGCCTATTTTTCAGGTTCTTTTTTTTCTGGTTTTGTCACATTATCAATATTTTAATACGGCACTTGCCACTTTAATTGTGTTGTAAGAATAAGCAGTATTAAAGTTATTTTTTTAATATATAGATCTTGGTTTTAATGGCTTCGACCCCGTTTTCTAGAAGAGTTTAAAGGTTTTTTTTTTAATTTTGTCTTTAATTGCCTTTTTTCTTGTAATTGTATGAGAATTTCTGAAAAATCAGAGGTCTCGTCTCAGGGGTAAGGTCTCTTTATATAGATTAACATATGAACTTATTTATCGATTTTAGTTGTTACCTGGTGGTTTTAATGACTTCAAATATAACTTTTTCAAGAACTGTATCTTCAATTTTTCAATTTCTGTTTTCTGACTATATGTTAACTAGTCTCATTAGTCACAAGTAATACATCCATTTAAGCGTCAATGGAGACGCAACTGAAGATTTCTATGTTTAGGGAAAACAATATGATATATTTTCTCGGTTTTTTGCTAAAAATTAACTTGTAATTTTATTTTTGTCTTTATGTTTAGTTCTATTTGCAACGTATGACAAACTCTGCTTTGTGGAGGGTCTCACTGGCAACCATGGGGGAATAAACAAACAAGTTTAGTTTTTCAATTTATAGCTGACAGGTTCGTGACTTTGAAAGCAATTGTTTTCAGTAAGTTTATTTTATAGCATTGAATATTTTGTTTTTTTTTCTCCTTTTGTTACCCAAAAAATAGATGTGAGATATCACCTTTTCGCCATCGAATGAAGGCACACTTGCATCAAACTAGTTATTTTTTTTAATTGGGTTCATGGTTTTAGGGGCTTCGACGCCGGTTTTTTACCAAAAAATTAATTTTTTAAAAATTTTTGTTTGAGTTTCGTTTTGTAATCAATTAGCATATTTTGATTAAGGACAGGCATGAATGGCTTTGACGTCCTTTTTTGTTATTTTTGACGTGAGACAATTTCTGGTAACAGAAAGGTCTCAGGTGCTTCATTTGGAGATTTAATTGAACCTGATTAAAATTTTTTAATATATTGCTGATTGTTTCAATGACATCAAAAATAACTGTTTTTTTTCTAAAAGTTTTTATTAACTCTGCATCTTTTGGTTTTTTCGTCTATTTGTTACCTATTCTCCTTATTACATGCCACTTTTAAAGTTTCTGGCATAAAAAGAAGGCAAAACTTATCATTTTTAATGATTCAAGTAAGTGAATTCTTTATGGTTTTATTGATTCATTTTTCAAAAAAAGTCTAATTTGATATTTTTTTTGTTATTTGGCTGTATTAGACGTTTTTCCTAAACGTAGGACGTGTTCTGATCAAATAATGTCCGAATGTTTCCTTTAGGGGAATAAATAGGCATTTTTCTACTTCAATGTATATTTAATCATTTTCATGACCTTTACATTAATTGCTTTCGAAAAATTAAATTAAAATTTATGGCTTTTTCCTGTCTGCTTGTTTGCTAGTCTCACTATTGAGAGGTCAAATATCCTTCTACAGGTGTTCAACAATTCAAAGAACGCGCAACCAGACATTTCTAATTCTCAGGGAATAGATTATGGTGTTGACCGCTTCGACGCCTTTTTCTCGCAAAATTTATTTGAGTTCTTTTCTGTACTTGTTTTTTTCTGTAGTCGTATGAAAAAAAATATTATAACAATTCCCAATTTTTTAGTTTATGGAGTTATTATTAATGATATTTCTTTAATATATGACTTTTGTCATCTTATCTTATTCCATTCAACAAGAAACCACAGCATGTTCTCAGTGTGCGAAGATTAATAGCATAGCTAGTTTTGGTCTGATCATGAAATTTTAAAATCCAAAAAGAATCCAGATTGTAATCAGTGGCTCTCTTTTTTCTTAAAATTTTATCGTTTTTTATGTTTATTACAAAACAGAATATTTTATATCGAGGATCACCATTGACATCTCCAATTGGCTTCAAGAGCGACTTCCAGTTGATAATTTTAAATTTTTGTAGTCGAAAGTTTTTTGTTGCTTTGAATTTTAAACTCATTTGTTTTTTAAAATAGACAAAGCATAATAGAGCTTTGCCAATGTTTTTCTCTAACTTTTTGGCCTACTTGCACCTTGTTTTCAGCAAAAATGGAATGTTTCTTAAAATTGATAAAAATCCAATGTTTTTGTAGGCTATATGGTTTAGGTAAATGTTATCTGGCTATAAAACTATCAGTTTAGAAAAATAATTTTATAATTTTTTTTGGGCATTTGCCTATTTTTCAGGTTCTTTTTTTTCTGGTTTTGTCACATTATCAATATTTTAATACGGCACTTGCCACTTTAATTGTGTTGTAAGAATAAGCAGTATTAAAGTTATTTTTTTAATATATAGATCTTGGTTTTAATGGCTTCGACCCCGTTTTCTAGAAGAGTTTAAAGGTTTTTTTTTAATTTTGTCTTTAATTGCCTTTTTTCTTGTAATTGTATGAGAATTTCTGAAAAATCAGAGGTCTCGTCTCAGGGGTAAGGTCTCTTTATATAGATTAACATATGAACTTATTTATCGATTTTAGTTGTTACCTGGTGGTTTTAATGACTTCAAATATAACTTTTTCAAGAACTGTATCTTCAATTTTTCAATTTCTGTTTTCTGACTATATGTTAACTAGTCTCATTAGTCACAAGTAATACATCCATTTAAGCGTCAATGGAGACGCAACTGAAGATTTCTATGTTTAGGGAAAACAATATGATATATTTTCTCGGTTTTTTGCTAAAAATTAACTTGTAATTTTATTTTTGTCTTTATGTTTAGTTCTATTTGCAACGTATGACAAACTCTGCTTTGTGGAGGGTCTCACTGGCAACCATGGGGGAATAAACAAACAAGTTTAGTTTTTCAATTTATAGCTGACAGGTTCGTGACTTTGAAAGCAATTGTTTTCAGTAAGTTTATTTTATAGCATTGAATATTTTGTTTTTTTTCTCCTTTTGTTACCCAAAAAATAGATGTGACATATCACCTTTTCGCCATCGAATGAAGGCACACTTGCATCAAACTAGTTATTTTTTTTAATTGGGTTCATGGTTTTAGGGGCTTCGACGCCGGTTTTTTACCAAAAAATTAATTTTTTAAAAATTTTTGTTTGAGTTTCGTTTTGTAATCAATTAGCATATTTTGATTAAGGACAGGCATGAATGGCTTTGACGTCCTTTTTTGTTATTTTTGACGTGAGACAATTTCTGGTAACAGAAAGGTCTCAGGTGCTTCATTTGGAGATTTAATTGAACCTGATTAAAATTTTTTAATATATTGCTGATTGTTTCAATGACATCAAAAATAACTGTTTTTTTTTCTAAAAGTTTTTATTAACTCTGCATCTTTTGGTTTTTTCGTCTATTTGTTACCTATTCTCCTTATTACATGCCACTTTTAAAGTTTCTGGCATAAAAAGAAGGCAAAATTTATCATTTTTAATGATTCAAGTAAGTGAATTCTTTATGGTTTTATTGATTCATTTTTCAAAAAAAGTCTAATTTGATATTTTTTTTGTTATTTGGCTGTATTAGACGTTTTTCCTAAACGTAGGACGTGTTCTGATCAAATAATGTCCGAATGTTTCCTTTAGGGGAATAAATAGGCATTTTTCTACTTCAATGTATATTTAATCATTTTCATGACCTTTACATTAATTGCTTTCGAAAAATTAAATTAAAATTTATGGCTTTTTCCTGTCTGCTTGTTTGCTAGTCTCACTATTGAGAGGTCAAATATCCTTCTACAGGTGTTCAACAATTCAAAGAGCGCGCAACCAGACATTTCTAATTCTCAGGGAATAGATTATGGTGTTGACCGCTTCGACGCCTTTTTCTCGCAAAATTTATTTGAGTTCTTTTCTGTACTTGTTTTTTTCTGTAGTTGTATGAAAAAAAAATATTATAACAATTCGCAATTTTTTAGTTTATGGAGTTATTATTAATGATATTTCGAATGTATTCAAAAGTATTTCAGTTCGTATTTAAGTGTTTTCATTACTTTAGAACCAATTAGTTTCAAAAATTTCGAGCTTAATTATTAAGTTAGCCTCTTTTTTGTCTACTTGTTGTCAAGTCTCATCAAAGACTAGTTCCAATTCTTTTCTAGTGAAAAGCAATGAACTAGTTTTCTTGTTCAGTTTAGTTTTAATCTGCGACTTTTTAGAGTTGGTTATTAAATTTTTCTACAGTTAAACACTGAGTTTTCGGTGTTAATTAAAATGCTGTTATTTCATTTTATTGTTCGTCTTGTCTCGTATTCTTAATAAAGGTAAATCTCCTGAGCTTTTTAAAGAGGAATTTATAAAACCACTGAGTGATTTGAGTTGGACCTAATTTTTTATTCATACATTAGTTAATTTCTAAAAACACAATTAATCCGAAATGTGGATGAGCGGGGCCGTAACATTATGTGCGAACGCACATTACCGAGCCTCCTTCTAAGCTACACACTAGAATCAGCAAATGATAATACAACAGAAAATAATAAGAGATATTTCAAATTTCTGGCTTTTAGAAAAAACAAAAACAAAATAACAAAAGCCCCAGAACTCTGAAAATGAGCTTAAACTTTGAAAGAAATAGGTTTCATTTGAACAACTGGTGTCAGATTTAGTGAAAACGACTATGTGACGGAAATGCAAAATAAATTGATTCGTATTTGTACCAAAATAAACTGCAAATGAGATTCCCACACTGAGACCAATAACAGTAACTTCATTAGTAAGTTGGAGAAAAATGTATCCTCAAAATAATTGATTTTTTCTAAATGTTTTTTTCCTGTATAAACAATCTATTTGCAATTAGATGAAATTGTTAAGATTAAAGAAAACGCGTGTATTTTACCAAAAACGAATGATGTTAAAGTTAAAAATCTCATTAAATATTAAAGATTCAGTAAAAAGTTACTAGTGAAGTTTTAAGCATGTTTTCAGAAGTAAATTAGTGAATAACGAAAAACAGAGCTTGTCAAAAGAAGTTCTCACTATATTAAGTTTCCTCACTCATTTCCAAAGTAGTATTTCACAACACCAAGCTATAGTAGTTTCTCATAAAGGTGCTGCTCCAGCGTGATTAAAATTCTGCTGCATACTTGACTTCAAAATGACGTCAGAAACATTCAAAACGTGTGAGCAGTTCTTTAAAAATCGGAGCCCAGAAAAGATCCAAATCCCTAGTTTTAACATAATGTCAAATTTGCAATTATTTATAAAGAAATTTTGTAAAATAATGCATTAAATTTACAAATATTTACAAACAGGTCTGAATATTTGTGTCTCCCATAGTTCGCAGTTGTCCTTGTAGGGTGATTTTATCAAACAAATCGTTTACAAGGTGTACATTGAACAATTTTCAATTAAATTAAGCAATCTCTGAGAAATGGTTAGAAAAATAACCCACATTGATAAATTAAGCAGAGCTCGACCGGAACGAACTCGGCCCATCGTTTGCAAATTTTTGCAAAGTTAACATTATTTTGCAAAATTTTGCAAATTTGATCTTGTGAAAACATAATTTGCAAATTTTTACAAATTTGGCATTAATGAGCAAAAATTTGCAAATGTTTGCAAATTTGGCATTAGCTTTGAACTAGGGATTCTACCAACTGTAAAAATGCGAGCACAAAAATACCCGGCCAAGCAGATAAAGTTAGTTATTAAAACTCATATTTGTCATTCTTTTTCGCTGATTATAGCACAGATTTGAATGAAAAAATCAAATTTTAAAACATTATAATCAAACTGAGTAAAATCTCTGAATCGCTTAATTTTATTCTCAAGGTTGCAAAAATTTTCTCTGGTTGAGTACTTTGTGGCCTACACTCTGTCTTTCCGACTCGGGGGCCAAACTATGTATAAAATACATAACTTTTTGTAAATTTTTATGCATCAACTTGATCTATGCGCATAAATTTTGTGCATTTCTTGAAAATCAATGAATAACTGATCAATTATAGCAGATCTCAATTTTTTAGAAGATCTGAACTTTTCAAATGTTTTCTTGTTGCCTCTTGATATCTCAATTAAAGTGCAATACTAGCATCTTATAATTGGCCAGAACCTAAAAAATTTAATGTGGCTAAAACTGGCAATAAATTTTGCTTGTTGCCTCAGAAGCGCATTTTTCATTTTGAAGACAGTGACAGCGTCAGAATTAAAAGAGAAAAATGTTGTTATGAGATACCCTCAACTCAAAAAATTTGCGAGTTTTCTATACTGATTGACTTAAAATCAATTTATATTTTAAAAAATTAGTTTAATTTTATGCCAAATTTAGAGGTTAAATTTTTTTCAAAAAACTATTCTAGAATAGCAATATTCGTGAATTTTATCTTGCTCACGAATTTTTAGACGTAGAGAGCTTCAGTTTGATTACATATACTTTAATCTCAATTACCTTCAAAAAATTCAAAAATCGTCTCAACAAAATATGTATGGCTAGTTTATTAAATTCTTACAATGTTTTTAAAAAAATTGGTGTCAAATATGTTTTTTTTTTCATGTAAACAAATCTCACGTTCGTTTGGGATAATTTCATATCAGCTTCCTGGGCGGATGACGCGTAGCTATGGCCTGTCAAGAATGTTCGCAGGCGCGAGAAATTATGATTTTAAATTAGTCTATGTCAAATTGAGGTTCAACACACAAATAACAATGATTCACAAATCATTACCAAATGGTGTCGCTGGAAACTCTATATTGAGGTACGTCTATCTGCTGAGACGTCAGCGCTTTCTTATTCTCTTTCATTTTTATATTTTTTTTCTCTAATTTACAGATATTTCCTATGACTGCTAGCGCACCGAAACCTACCGATTAAGTATTGGTGACGTAAATGAGATAAATTTGTCAGAATTATTTAATTGAGTTTGGTTAAGGCTTTGACCTCGCCTCTAAAACTGAACATTTCCATCTCAAATTAATCAATTGATGTTAAGCAACCGCTGGCCTTTTTTCTCTTAGTAAAATTCTTGCTCTCATTAAAGTTGTCCTTTAAAGCTATTACGTTTCATTTAAGAGTTGTTTTTTAAATGTGCAAATAGTTAACTATTCTGTTCATATGGCCGTTTTTCTTAACTATCTTTTTATTCGACAGTATTTGTATCTAATAAGCTGTTTTTCATTATTGATAACTGAAACAAATCTTTTGGAAGATTTTTTATACAGAATGATAATTAGAACCCGCCATAAAACATGGGGGTCGCATATGCGAAAGAGGAAGCGAACAATTAATACAACTTTTATTCCGAGTAAGAGATAAAAAAGAGTAATATACTGAAAAGAGATTGTCTTTTTCTCTCTTTTCTCATAAATCAAAGAAATCTGATTAATTAGAATAGATTACCACTATACGAACACCCCCAGACTATTAGACTTTCTAAGCTCATGGTGAATAATTTCGAATTCACTGAAGAATGCTTTCAAGTGGAGTCAATTTTTACTGAGCGATAAGATTCGTTTTGGAGCATTGATTTCTAATCCACCTAAAAGTCTCGTTCTAAATCTGGCGCCACTGTAAACTTTCCTACTTTTTCGAACAGGCTTAAAGAGTTTAATAAAATACGGAAAGAGAATTTTATAAAATGCCTTTCAAATTGAATCAATTTTGGAAATAAATTCTCATTCATGTCAATGAAAAATTTCCACCTATAGACTACAAGTTTACTTTTTATAAAATCCGAATAAGGAGGAGGGGGGGGTGCGATTCCCCTAGTCAAATTACATGGTGGAATTGTCGCAGTCGACGGTTTTTCATAAGTCGGCCTATAGCACTTTAATGTCAAATTTCGGTTCTATCTTTTCATTCCTAATTTTTTTTCAAATGTAAATTTTTGGTATCCGGAAATTTCCTTTTAGGCAACATTTCTTCACTTCAATTGTTTGACAGCAAGTAGTGATATATCAATGCACATTATAATTAAAGCAAAAGGCACATTTTTGTTCTTGTTTGCTGGTTAACAAAGGTAAATTTGTTGTTATCTTTTTCCTTTTACTAATGAAACCTTGATTCGTTCTATTATTCCTGCTGAGCTTTTGAAAAATGAGGCTAAATTGCTTGTTCTACATTTACAGAAATACTCAAAAACTGCAATGACCGATGTATTTTTCATCTGATTAAGAATTCTTTTGTGATGACAGCTATCGACCACTTTCTATGGAATGGGCAGTTTTATAATAAATCGAAGGCGTCTGCTGCTACCAATAAAATTATTGATATACAAAACTATCTATTTTCTACTAATGAATTTGCTCTTCGGTTATTATACACTCTGAATTATGCAAGACAGACAAATTTAGTTTAAGGAAGCCATTCCCTCTTCAACTTCTCGAAAAGAAATGACTCAAGCAAACTTGATAATATATATGCGAAACCAAAATTAAATGGGTTTGCAGCCTCAAAAAAAGTTTCTTGTGCTCAAAAATCCCGATACTTTGCTAGACATCATTAAACGACTAAAAGAATGAATCTCTCTTCAATTTGGATCCGGAATTGGTTGACAAAAATTAATCACCATCTCGTGTTCCCTCTTTGATATTAACATTAACCATATTCTGATTTTTTTTAAAAATGTATAACAAATGGCGTGCAGAACTAGAGCAATTTAAAACAGAAAAATTATCTACAAGAAGATACTAACTAAAATTGATTAAATCATTGCCATTTTCCGTCCTCAGTGCTGGTTCGCCACTCTGTGATTATCACTGAATTATCATTAAATCGTCATCAATAATTTTTCTAGGAACGAAAAAATTGCCACGCAACATATCTCATTTTGAAAAAATGAACAGTTTTTGATAAAAGTTTTAACTCACGCTCGGACACTGCATACTTTTTTTGTTAAAGGCTGGTAATCAAGCGCTCAAAGCGCATGCACTTTTTTGGTTTATTGTTTAAGGCAAACACCTGGTTTATTGCTAGGGCGAACTTTTTTGTTTTTTAAATTGCAGGATTGTCGTTTTGACAAACGTATGATGTGATCCAACTGTTTCTGTGATATGGAATAGCACTCCCATATATCATTTATCAAATTTTCCTATTCATCCCCATTTTACTATTTTTTGTTCATATTTTCTTCATTTCTTGATGCTTCACATAGAAAGCTGACTAATCTGTTCATAATTTTGAAATAAAAATCCGGGCTGTGACTGCTCAGAGTTTAAGTAGTTTCTATTTTAAATTGCAATTGAACGATCAAATTAGTGACCGGTCAAATCAAATAATTATTGCACGATCAAATCAAGTTTTTTTTATTTTTATTTTTTTCCAATTTAACTCTCTATTTTGTGATTCTAAAAGTCAGTTCATGATTCAAATTCTCATCTTATCTAGAATTTATAGCCTGACTAGACAATTGCAATTCGACCCGTGAAATGCAACTAATAGAAGTAACCAATTTCAAACTCAGTTGAAAGCGCATTCGCGACTAAATTTCCAATTTTAAATTCAAAACTAGATTTTGCATAGCCAAAAGAAGTTTTTGTCCAGTTTCGGTATAACATAGCGCAGTAGGCGGAAGACTTCAACGAAACAACACCACAAAGTATTGATGGTTATTGGGAGAAACCAAATATCAACCAAACACTCATCTCGGTGAATTAGAAAACCCAGTGGAAGATGGCCCTTCCTCTAGATGAAATACCTCAAAAAGGTCCACAATCCCTGTATATCCACCAAAACCCAGACATAAAGACCTTGGAAAGCAATGAAAGGAGCATATCATCGAACTTGAAACATAACATATACGTCCTTTTCACAATGAAACAACAAACACGAGAATCTGTTAAGGTCTTCGAAAAAAAAATTGCCGAAAGATGTTATGATCGAAGAAACCATCATCGCCAACAAGCTAGATTTCGACTCTCAAAAAGAAATTTTTGAGGAAAATTGCAAAGCATTAATACAGTATCCAATTCAACGAAAAAAACTTGCAACGCATTCTAGAACAAACAGCGAAAAAATAAAAAGAGCAATAGTAATGCCTTCTCACAAAACAAAACTACAACCATCTGAAGAAATTGTGGCCAAAGCTTGAATAATAATGATCAATTTTGTGATTCTAAAACGCAATTCATGATTCAAAGTCTGATCTTATCTAGTTTTGCAGTCTGACTAGACAATAGCAATTCGACCTGTGAAATGCAACTAATAGAGGTAACCCAAATCAAACTCAGTTGAAAGCGCATTCGCGACGTAATTTCCAGTTTTGCCTAACGAAAGAAAAAACTGTAATATTTTTAGAATTGCAAGTCAATTTGCAAAAGTTTGCCGAACATCGAAACAGATGACAACGACAACCGAAAAATAATATTCAACAACTGTTGAGGCTACTCTTCACAAAAAACGGATCAATTGAACGTCAAAGCAAGCAGTGAACTTAGAAAAACATGACAAGCAAAATTTAATGCTGCATTCTGTCGCCGCCATGTTGATTTGTTCATTTTGTTCAACATTTTTATTTAGTAACGATTATTAATACGAATTTCTCATACATGAAATGAAACTGAAACTTGCACACGAACTACGCTATTATTGCCCCATATTCACGTGTTCACAATCCCACAGAATTGACTTCTAATGGTACGCCATTTGCGGTAACTTTCATGCCAATTCAGAAGGCACGGGGCGCCTTATACGGTACCCCTAACCCCGAAAATTGGTAAATTCAGTAAACTTACGACATAATTACCGCAATCCAATCATCAATTCTATTTTGACATATAAAAACAGGTGACTAGCAGCATAAACGGAGCTTGAAAAACTTCTAAGAATTGAAACCTAGGAGAGCAGTAATTACATTTGGTCGGCAGACCCGGACAGCGGAAAGCGAGCTGCTCTTCAATCTGATTAAGAGAGTGCCTACGGCAACCAACAAAAAAGTCAAACGAATCAGCAGCAAAAAGGGAGTTCAATTCAATAAAAAAATTGAAGTGTGAACCCTGCTTAAGGGAAACAAGAAGAGAAAAATCAAACTGCAGCTGGGAATTTCAAGTCTAATCAACAGACGGTGTACAAAACCAAAACAATATCAGCATGCTCAAATCCCATAAGAGAAGAAGCTCAAAATTTAGTGGAAGAAGTTAACACCAAAAAAGTGTTGGCTACAGAATAATTGAGGATTAGTTTGACCCAGCAATTTAAAGGTGCTCTACCGACAGACTGTTCACCTTTTAGAGGAAGAAATACTCAAGCAACTACAGCGTTGAAACAAACTTTAACCCTAAGCAGGTGATTTCCTTGATGAACATCTACAAGCAGCGAGGGAGTGCAAAAGAAGTTTGGACAGGGATGGCTTCCATCTATAAACAAAGCACGCTATCAACAATGAATGCAGAGCAAAGCAACACAACGCAAGCAATGAACAGCAACGAAAAAAACAACAAATATCCAAAGGATAACCCACTAGCTCAAACAGAGCACAATGAAACAACATCAAGCTATCAAGATACGGAGAATGTTTCGGCTAATCTCCAGCAAAGCAAAGTAGTGAGGACAATATTAGAAATTCGATATCGAATTTCCAGCCAAGTAGAGACTAGAACAAGCACGGTTCGAACGGAGGGAATTTGAGTTGGAAATGCAAACGGAGGAACTGAAAACAAATCATCAACTATTGGAGGAAGCAGGCAAACTCAGCTAGAGCGCAACCAGGTCTCAAGATAAATCACGCATCAATTAGACCACAAGGAAGAGTTATTTTTCAGACTGGGCCACTGAAATTGACAACCTTCTAACAACAGATCGATCAACAGCTCGCTTGCTTCGAATTAACCCTTGAAAATCAAGGTTCACGCAACCGTTCACGCGACCATATATTGCATTTCACGCGACCATTCATCAAGTGTTGAAGACCGGGACGATTCACTCAGAACTGGTCTACGATACAACAGTGGCTACTCAGGTAGCAGTAACCTAACAAAGCTGAAAATGGACAACTTCAATGGAAACCCTCTCGAATGACCGGTGTGGTCTAGTATGATCATTGCCACAGTTGATCAACCACCAATGCCAGACTCAGAGAAGATGAGCTACCTGAAGGCTCTACTGAGAGGCCACGCCAAATCGGCAGTCTCTGGAAGAGGCTAATCTAGATAGTTCTGTGGTGCTGCATGGAGAATTCTAGAAAGAGTTTTAGAAGGCCTCACGTGATCATCAATGCACAACTCGAGAGTCTTCGCAAGGTTATTCAGGTAAACTCACGACTCAACCGGCCTGATCAGTTTTTCGGATATTGTTTCAAAACTCGTGAATGTGCTCAAAGAGTACGAGCAGATTGGTGATCTGCAATCAAGCTCGACACTGTATATGGCAGTAGATAAACTACCTCAAGTTCTTAAAGGGAAATGTTGGCTCTTTTTTGGTGAATAGGAAGAAGACTGGTCTGCAAAATGGTTCTCTAGAATATCGTTTGTGCATTTGTGCGCGAAGGGTTTTCAGCCTTCATTTGACAGCGACAAAAAGAAGATCGAAGAAGCAGAGATAGAGACAAACTGTTCTCAAAAACTTCGAACTTCAGTGGAAGATCGAACGCAAAAGAAATGGAGCAAATGCAAATTGATCATTGTCCGCTACTTGACGGCACTCGTGAAAATTGAGACTGTCCTCTGTTCAGGAACAAAAGTATGGTTGATCGGTACGCAGCAGTGAGGAAGCAAAACTTATGTTACCGATGACAAGGCAAATGACATGTAATCAAAGATATTAGGTCAATGCGTGAGGTATCAATGGATGCATCAAGAAGAACAAGCAACTTTTGCACTCAAAAATTCAAATGGACGAGGGCAACCGCGCGGTCAAGGTAAGCGCAGCGAAAATCAACCAGAGTACCGAAGTTACGAGCTTTCTTCAGATAGTTCCTGTCTCAAAACAGAGTATAAGCAACAAGTTGATCACATATGCTTTCTTTTATAGTCGATCATTGGTTTCATTCATCAATTGAAGTATGCAAGAGGAGTTACAAACGCAAGGCACCGATGTGACGCTCATTATAGCTGGCGTACATGGAACAAAGGATCTGAGGACAGAAAAAGTACCTCTCAAACAATGGACTACATTCAAAGATCTTTTCAATTGAAGCGTTTGCATATCCTTCCAGCTCAATGGAATTTAAAAACTGTAAATAAAACAAGCTGAAGCAAAGCTTCGATCACTTTATTGTTTTACACAACAAAAATTTCAACTTGATGGAAGTTGGCATCATCTTTAGTCATGATAAGTACATCCTACACCACCTTACAAGATGCTTACGCGCTTCCATCTCAACGTTTTCAGTCTGTCAAAAAAGCCGTAGGCTCAAAGGTTGTTAGAGAGTATGACGAAGTTTACAGACGAGCGGTACCAGTTGAAAATTCTGGGGAGTGAACTAGAGCCAAACTTACCAAACAACTACAGCTCGGAATTCTAAAGGGACCTAAACCTGAAAAGTTTGTATCAACAGTCAATAGACAGAGAAGTCAAAAAGGGATTTGTAAAGACATTAGAAGAGTTTGAAGTGCAAGACACAATTATGAAAGAATAATTTCCCCACACCATCCAGTACTGGACCCGGAAAAGCCTGGCAAAGTAAGAAGTGTTTGCAATGATTCAACAAAGTTCAAAGAAGTATGCCTAAACATCAAGCTACTAGCCGGATTTGGTCTGCTACGCAGGTTGATTGGAACCGTATTCAGATTCCCTGAAGGACTAATAATTCTGACAGCCGAGATCGAGTCAGTTTTTCTACAAGTGCAAGACCGCGAATAAGTAAGAAGTTGCATGGGATTTCTGCGGCGTCCAAGGACTGACGAGCTTGTTTAATTATACGAATATCAGCGCCATGTATCATGTATTTGGGGCAAAGATTTCTCCATTGTGTGCAAACTAAGCTCTCAAGCGAGTGTTTCTCGACAACGAAAAAAAAGTATCCAATCGCAGCAAAAAGAGTACAGAGCAAATTCTACATGGTGGACGTCATCAAATCAGTAGAAACCCCTGAAGAAGAATTGAAGTCTCAATCAACTGCGACCTATTTTTTTCTCACAGAATCGATATCGACTGAAGATGAGGATAGGCAACACCGATGCATTTACCGAACCAACTCCAGAAGACCTGAAATCAATCAGCAGCCCGAAGCAAATCAAAATTGAACCCAAAACAGAGGGATTATCAGTGCATGTAATACAATTGGCTGTTACTGATGATAGTTTTTAAGTGTGCAGAGGAAAAAACAAGGGAGCTGAAGCACCCATAATTCAGAGGACGATTCTGTTGCTGTATTCTTCAGTATTCGACCCAATCGGATTGTTCGCTGCGTGCAGTGTTCACAGAAGACAATTTGTGAAAAACGTCTGTACTAGGAATTGAAAACCTCGGGACAAAGAAGGAGAGCATGATGAAGAAGCCAAATTCCTGAGATGGAATGAGCAACATCTAATTGTAGCTGAAACAAGCATCGACAGATTGTAATTAAATGGAGCAAAGGATTAAACCCAACTTCATTTGTTTGCTGACGCATCTGAGGACACGTTGTGTGCTGTGACCTATCTGCGTTCACAACCGAAAGAATGTTTAACTGACTTAGCATTTGTCATTGGAAAATACAGGGTTGACCGATGAGACATCTTTCAATAACACGACAAGAAATAAAGCGGTAGTCATGGCAGTGAGGTTGAAAAAGAAGATAGTCAACGAACACAAAATGAAGATAAAAAATTCAATTTTTGGTCAATCTCAACAACAGTAATGCAGTAATTTTACGGCTCCCAGTACAATCAACAAGTAATTGTAACCAATCGGTTAGCTGAGATCCTGCATACAACTGATGTTTCACAATGTGAACATTTTAGCGTTATCAACAAACCGGCTGTCATTGGCAACAGAGCTATCAACATTGAGGAACCCATAAAAATGAATGGCTCACTGGACGCGCGTTGAAACTGCCAGAAAATGGGTGCCCAGAGCAAATGTACCTAATCTTTGCAATAAATAAAGAGAATATACCCTCATTATTCCTCTTGATACACGCTGAAGAAACAAAAACAGTTTAGTTATTCAGTGGGAGTGATTCAGTAAATTTAATAGACTTTTGAATACAGTGGCATACGTACAGAGAGCAATGAGCAATTACAAAGCTGCAACACTTGTAGTCAGCTTTGAAGAAAAAGACAAGGCATAACTATTCATCTTCAAGTTACTACAGAGAGAAAAGTTTAGTGAAGAGATGAAATCTCTTAAAAACTGAAAAAAAACTCAAAAAGAAGCAAAACTTGACAGTTATCACCACTCTTAGATGAGGAAGGACTCATTCGAGCCAAAAAGGTTGTATAGGCAAAAATCATTTGAATTTCAATGCGAAGCATCTAATATTGCTATATTGCTACATTGGAAACATCATGCGGTTGAGTTATTTTTGTGCAAAGAGCACAGGGACAATCAAACAGGGCATAGTGCACGTGGGTAACATTTTTCTGCAAAAGATGTGGATCTTAGGCATACGAAACGCCTTAAGATGAATCAAGAACAGGTGCGTTACCTGCAGAAAAAGCGGAGAACAAACGATAACACCACTTTTGGCCGATCTACCTGAAGAGCTGTTAGATGCTTCAACAACCTATACAGAGTTTGCAGTTGACTACTTTTGCGCTTTCATTGTGAAGACTGTGTAAAGGAAGGAGAAGGTGTTTTTTGTTCACATGTCTAACTATGAGAGCGGTGCATATAGAACTGGTACCGAAAATGGACACAGATAGTTGTCTGAATGAAAGTATAAGACTTATTGCACGAAGATATTGCTCATTGTGCGAGTAAAATTAATACTGACAACGGAACAATCTTTGTATGAGCTGGATGAGAGTTTGCAGAGTATGTTGCAGCATGGAAAAAACAAGGGATCGATGAATCTTCAATTCAGCAAGGGATCAGAGGGAAAAATAACCCACCCGCAGACCCTCATTTTGGAGGAGTATGGGAACAGTTGGTGAGAAGTTGCAAAAAAACCAACGTATGCAGTGTTGAGTAACAGATCAGCCAACGAGGACCATCATTAAATCTTTAAACTACGATTTGTATTGTTCAGCTGACATTGAACGCAAGATCGTTGACTTCAGTCAGTTCCGACGTTTTTGACTTGGAAGCATTGACTCCTACTCACTTCTCGCTTGGCAAAAAGAACGTTCGCTTACCCTATCTACCAAGCGCAGATGAATTTGGCGATCAAAACTCTTTCGTCAAACTCAACACTATGCAAATCTCATTTGGGATAGATTTCGTAAGGAATATATGCCAACGCTAAATAACCGGTAAAATTGAAATGTCAACAAGGAAAGAAGATCTTAAAAAAGGCGATCTCGTTTGGTTGATCGGAGACAGCAAAAAGGGAAGATATCATAATCTAGGTCCAAATTCATTAGATTGATTTTATCAACTTTATTCAACAATTACATTTAGTAACTTTTATTAGTTAGCAATCATCACACATGAAGTGAATCTGAAATTGGAACTCGAAGTACGCTATTATTGCCACATATCACGTGTTCACAATAACATAGAATTTAGCTCAAATGGAGTATGAGATACTAAACTTGGTATGCCAATTACAGAGAAACTTTGAAAAATCCATTCCAATTCAGTGTGCACAGGGCGCCTCATACGGTATTCCCAACCCCGAAGTCAGTGTAATCAAAGATTCTTACGACATAGTTATCTCTATCCAATCAACAGTCTAATTTTGATAAGTAAAACCATGTGACAAGCAGCATTAAAGAGCTTTAAAAACTAACAAAAATCAGGTGAAACTCGTAAAATTTGTCTTATCAAACTGACATACAGTACGTATTGTTTTTGCGGTCTTTTATTTGTTATGCTGTCTTGTTTCGGTGATAATTTTAGTCATTGTACAGTTTAACTTAACTTTGACTTGTGAAATGAGAAATAACTTTGATAGTCTCAATCTTTCCTTCTGAGGGACAAAGTTCCTTTGTTAGAGAAGCTTTGCGTGAAAGATAAAGTCAGTTTTTACTGCTTTCAAAAAAAATTATCATAAAATCATCATTACATTTTTGAGCAATTGAGTGTACTGAAAAGTGAGAATTTTGTTACATTTGTTAGTTTTGACTATTGGAAAAAAGTCTCCGAAAATATTAACAGTCTTCGGAAAAGTCTCCGAGATTTATTTGCCCTACCTAGTAGCAAAGGCAGTTATCTAAAGCTGACAACATGGGGAATTTGCTATTTCGAATTTTAGGTTCAGCTATTAACAAAAAAAAAAATACTAACAAAAATAAACAAAATTTGATTGATTCAATTTGAATTACTTTGTCATTCTGAGCGAAACAAGTTGTTTGACAGTAAAGTCGAACAATTTGTTAAAGAGAATAATTGAGCAAAAAATATTGCAAAAGTAATGTACAGTTCAGAAAAGTTCAGAGCAAAAACGTAACATCCAGACAGATTCGAAACCGCTGAAATGAATTGGGTGGTGTAAAATTTTCCTTGTCTTTGATAGTAGAGCAGCCGTTACAACAACAATACGTATCAAATTGATAATATTTATGGCGACGATCAAGAGAGAGAGAGTTACAACCAATTGTACAACCAGTGGTACGGCTCAAGCTACGAAAGTTCAGAAGATGTTTAGGTTTGCGAATAACACAAACGAAACAGCAACAGAGTTCGAGATGCTGAATGTAAAATTTCAAATTGAAAATACACAATGCACGCAAATGATTGAATTAGGAAATTTTTGTAGCATCATAAACAAGAACTTGCTGTAAATCCATCAACAGTCATCGTTATCAACGTGGTTACAAAATGGAGGAGTCAAAGAGCTCAAAAATTAACGAACCGATAATAAATTTTAAATTTAAAAAGAGTACAATACGCAAGACACACAACTAACAGTGGCCATATATAGACACAAAGACTTAGCAGGTGGAGATTTCATCGAAGCACTTGGAATTGATAGTAACACAAGAGCCACAAATGTCATGCCCAATTTCTAGAGGTCAGTTCACGTATCGGCTTATCAAGGACACACATTGCTCGATCGAATCTCTATAAAAACTATACAGCCAAGCGTACAAAAAAAGGGAAAGCTCCCAATAAATCTTCGGCCAAAGGCGAAGGAGGAAACTGACCGTCTTCATAAGCTTACCATCAAAAACTGTCCAGTTGTTCTGACGAGAATTTTATCTCGACAACTGTTATAACCGTCTAAAGAATCATTCAAAGAAGTTGCCTTCACACACCAAATTACTTAAAAAATCCATAAAAATAATTACCAAATACCAATCGAAAATTTAATAGATATAATTTCGAAAAACAATATAAACGCAAAAGACACTTTTCTTCTCTACGATTGACTTAATATATGATTGACTTAAAATTCATCCAGAGATTTCCAAACAATGTATTGTTATTATCGTTTTGCTGGGAGTCAATTGGTACTTACCGTTTTAAAGCCGGATTCTATGATCTACCCAGGTTGAGGTCCCAGACGGAAAGTCGATATGTCCAGACCCAGATGAACGCACGACGGGGTGTCGTGCGTTCAAATTTACATGGTCTGGAAACAACTACGAATAGTCTGGTGAACGCACGAAAGTCTGATCATGAACGCACGAATAGTTATAACCGATATTCTATCAGAAAATTTCCAACATTGGTAGACTATACTTTACTCTGTCAGGAAAAAAATCTTTTAATTTTTTGGACGATATTATGATAAAAATCACAAGGATCACAAAATATTTTTCGACCAACGCACATCACATTCTTAATCATTCTACCGCATAAGCGGCTCCAAATCAATTAAAAAATTGGTACCTATCTATGCAATTTCAATCAACGCGTTTAGTTCCCCACCTGAAAATTATATATCAGCAGAAAGTTCAATTACATTAATTGCGTTAATTCGTCTACTGGTCGTAGTTGAGCATCGCAAAGAATACAAACTCAACTACGAGAACCATGTGAGCAATGAAAACAATTGAATAATTCCAATACATTTGTCGACTGTAATTTTAGCTATCAGCTTTTAAAACAATGAGCTAGCGCTAAAAAGAGACAGACACAAAATAGAGTATGACTAAAACGCAAATACTAGCCAAATGTTCTTCCCCAAAATCGCAACCTCAATTAATCAATCAATCACCTCAAAAAATCATAAACAAAACAAATCGATTTGAAAACTCATTAATATCATAGATTTGGCTCCAGCGAAACCTACAAAAAATTAAGGCTAAAACAATTCAACCGCACAAACGTCATCTTCCGAGACAACCACAAACAGTCAGGCGCCACCTGAAACCAGTTCAAGCGCAAAATGTTCTTGAAATCCTTCTATGAAGACTAACTGCGAAGGACGCGATCTTGAAAGCAGTTCGCTGTTGTATTAATCGGGACGACAATCTACGAATTAAGAATATTATTACTTAAATATGCTCCCTACGCATCAATCTGTAATAACCGGATATGTCTGTATAAAGAAACGCATCGCAATCCCAAAAGGTATCAAAGAGGCTGTTCTTGAGGACATTCAGTCAACTCACCCCGGAAGCCACGCAATGTCAAGTCTTGCTGAAAACTGTTGGTGGACGTACATCCAGCACGATATCCTGGCCAAAACCAGCGACTGTAAAGCATGTACGGAAATCAGTAAAACTTAAAATCCGTCTATCCGATTAGCAAAAGGTCAACACTTATGAATTGTAGAGAACCAAACGAAAAAATCAATTTAATTTTGGAAGCCCTGTAATCTTTGAAGTGGTTTTGGACTGACGCCTTTCACAGCTGTAGATAAATAGATACCCTGCTGTCGACACTTTTCAAAATGCATCTGCAAATATTGTAATTAAATTAGTAGAATATTATACATTCAATAACGGTGTTCCAATGTCAATAGGAATAGATCAAGCCAAGTACCTAAATGAAAAAGATTTTAAAACTTCTGTAAAGAAAATAACATTGAAATCATTCATGCGACCGCAAAAGATCATCGATTAATCAGACTCGTCAAAGGATTAGTCCAAATCATCAAAGAGTGTTTATCTTGCATGAAAAATGAACAAGGCAAACAGTTCACCGAAATCCAGCAATACATGCATCCGTGTACCATTTAAAGTTTTGTAAACCAAAAAACAACGCTAGTAGCACCATTTGAAGCTGAGTTTGGACAACAGATAATATGAAATGCAGATAATAGAAAATTGAACTACGATCAGAATTTCGAAAAAACTTTTCGAAAGAAATTCGAAGAACTTATCGATCACAATTTAAAGGAAATTACAATCCATGGAGGAAGCTACAGCTCAACTGCAAAACAAGGCATAGAAACAGGCAGTTGCAGTGACGTAGGAAAAGAAACCACACCCGACGACGCTAATGAAAGACAGCAAAAAGTGCAAGACAGTGAACCATGTGGTCTACGAACGCCCCAGAGCTATTCCAAGAACTGGGAAAAGCGTTAAAGAAAAAGTAGCAGGAACAGTAAACCAAAGTAAACGCCAGAATTCAACCTAGACGGCGGGCTAAATGAATTTTTAGCAGCTGGTAGACCTTTTGTGGAAACCAGCCAAACAACTAGCCACATAAAAGAACCGTGCAAATGAATACTGACAGTTAAAAATTCAATCTAAGCAAAATTGGAGCCAAAGAAGAACGTAGCACTGAAAATCCGAAATACATCAACAAAATACTAGCAAGCCTTACTGAAAAAACTCTCAAAAAACATCGTCCTGCATAAAAGAGATCTGCAATTCAAGCAACAAAAGGACAAACAGATTAAACCATCAAGAAAAATTGCCGACTATTTTGGCTAGTTGCGGGGAAGATCGTGCATATTTGCGTTTAGAAATTTGGCACGAGCTCTCAAACCGAAGATGAAAATGGAATCCTAAATATGACAGTATTGCCAACAATCGTGTCAAAAATTCTGCACCACTAACAGCCCCACAAGAAAACTCAACCGCACTGGGAAATCAGACGAAAACCCACTGTTGCTAATCCACACCGCAAAATACCCCAATCATCGAACCAACTAAATCCGCTGCAAGGTCCTCGAAAGAAATTTCTCAGAACTCTGATTAATCTACCCTTTTTTAAACAATTAAAAATAACAAAACAATAAAAGAGTCGGCCTAAAAAATTGACCAACAAGAGACGCACAGCAAAAAAAGACAAGAACGGTTTGTGCACTCAATGTACTGGTGGATATGATGAACCTATCTCTATTCCAACTTCATGCATCCCCCACGTTCATTCGCAAAAGCTCACCGCGAAATCCAAATGAATAGTATCTATGCGATTAAAATCCCCATCTTCCTAATTAAATGTCAGTACTAGAAGCAGAGCAGTTAAGAACGAAATATTCGATCTGCGACAAAACTTAAGCAATTAGAAAAGTGATAATTGCATAATTTCTAAAAACTACATAATTTTGTACATATTATATAACTAGTGAATAATTACTAAATTTCTGATTATATTATTTTATTTTGAATGATTTTCACAATGGAATATGATTTCATATGGAATAACGCTCCCATATTTCATTTAGCTCAATTTTCAAAATATTCCCTATTTTAGTGTTTTATTGTTCACATTTGTTTCATTTCTTGTTGCTTCACCTCGACAGCTGACTAATCTGTTTGTTTCTTTTTGATGAAAGTTTGCATGGTTTTGACTGTTCAGAATTTATGTGGTTACCGTTTCAATTCATATTGGTTGATCAAAAAATGATCCAATCTCTATTTACTTTTGAATTTCCTCTCCAATTTCATCCTCAAATTTGTGTTGCTAGGATGCAGTTCATAATTCAAATCCTCATTCGATGCTCGTTTTGATTAAACAATAGAAATTCGCTTTGTGTGATATCCAACTGATAGAAGTAATCAACGTCAACTTAGTTGGAAGCGCATTCGCGACAAATAGTTTCGGATCTAAAACTGAAGACTAGATTTTCGTCACAAAGTTCGAATCATATTCAGTTCCCGAACAAAATTTTTTGTAGAATAGTTGATTTACAAAATTGAAGACAAGTGCGGCTACCAGTAAAATCATTTACATACAAAACTATCTGCTTTCTATTAAACGTTTTTACCCTTATAAAATCATCTGCAAGCAGGACACGCAATACTAATCCACGAAAACCTTTTGCTGTTCAACTTCTCAAAAACGTTTATCTCTGTCAAACGTAATGAAATAAATGCGAGTGCTTTTTAAGAATACATGGAAGAAATGAAAAAATTTTCTTTAAATTCTATCGCCAGTTAATCAAATTAATGTGATTTCTTCTTTAAAATATCAGTGTTGTTGACAAAGAACCGTCTTATGACAAGGAACCGTCTTCTGTTTGCGGCGATATTGATTGTTTTTGAAGGAAAAAATTGCAATGTATATATACAAATACTCCTCATCTCATTTGACCCGTAACCCCACAGGCTCAACACCTTTGACCCCCTTGTTCACTCCAACCTGAATTAAGTTTAAGCTCATCTCTCCCAACTCCAGCTAGCTAGCGAAGCTAACCACACGCTAATTGTTTTAGAGCAATTAGTCGGTTATGTTTATTTTTTATTATTGTTCCGACCCTCTTGAGGGGGGAGGAACTATATACTCAACTGGGTTTTTTTTTTTTTGTTCAGTGAATTTTCGCCGCTCGATATATTCATCGTAGAGAGTTGAGACTGGTATCATTAGAAAGCTCGTTCAGCGTAGAATATGGAATTAAAAAGATTTTTTTAATTTTCGTTTTCTACAGGGAGTTATCGAGGCTTAAACTTCTGAGAAAAGAAGAGTGAATTCACGTTGTTTTTATTCACATTTTCCGGAATTTTTGCCTAAATTTTCGTCAATTTTGCTAAAATTTGTTATAATTTTTAAGAATAGTGTCGTTGATTTCATTTTTGAAGACGAACAAGCATTTTTGATTGTTTTGATTTAATTTTTTGGTCAAAAAATCTGGATAAACATTTCAAAATTTAGCCTTTTTCATCAACAACAGCACGAAATAAGCTACTTTAGTCCACTTTGATTAAATTTGCCTACAGTACACCCCCAAACAACACTCATACAATCTTTGTAGACTCAGAGGGGGGCTATTTCTACTTCAGAGTCCGCAGAGAGTGCCTTGTAGTTAAAACTTTGCCGTTTTTTGCTAACTTTACTCGTTGATTATCAAAAATGCAAAATTTATTTTGAGTTTCAACTCAGAAATTATCTATTTCTACAACATTTGAAAAATCAATTGTTCTTAACGGACAATAAGTATTAACAGGGGTAGTTTTGGGCCATTCTTGGACTGTTACAATCCAAAAAAAAATCGGGTTGTAATCAGTCGGTCTTTTTTTTTTAAAAAAAGACTTTTTTTTAATAATAAAGAACAGAACATATCAAATCAAAGCTCAGGAGTGATAGGTCCAACCAATTCGCTTGCGAAACAGCTCCAGGCTAATTCATTTAGTTTTTTAATTGAAAGTTTATGGTGGTTTTTTTTTAAAAATAATTGACTTTTCAATAAATAATGGCTTAATTAACTTTTCCTCTATTTTTTTCTTAATTTGTTCAACTTCCAGCTTAGTGTCAGCAAAAAAAGACTGCTTCTTCTTTCTACTGAGTTAACATTTATTCTCGGTTGCAGTTTGAAGCCTGAAATTATTGTTTTCTGGCTTTGATACTACAAGATTTTAGATTTTTGTTTGTTTTGATATTTGCCAGTTTTTCATGTTTTCTAATTTTGTCACATTATCACATTATTGACAGTTCTCATGTCACCTTATTAGCATTCAAATTAAAACACAATTGAACATATTAAAATCTTGAAAGATATAAATCATCGTTTTAATGGCCTCGACGCCTCTTTCTTGAAGAAATCAATTGAATTTTTTAATTTTGTCTTAACTGTCATTTATACTTTGTCGTTTCGGTCGTATGAAATTTCCTGTTTAGTGATAGCTTTCATTGGCTTTTCATGGAAGAATAGAAAAACCGATATTCTGATATTAGCAGATAGCTGATGGCTTTTATGACTTTCAAACCCATCGTTTTCCAAAATTAAAAAATAATTTTTTAACTTCGCAATTTTGTTCTTTTTATGTTTCTTTTTGTTACCTAATCTCGTTAGTTGATTACAGGTCAAATATGACATTATGGGTGTCAAGGGAATAAAAGGGATTAGTGTCCAAAAATCTTTTTTTTAAAGATTTTGTTATGACCTTACTGGCTTCGACACCGCTTTTTCACAAAAAAAAATTAAATTAATTTGATTTTTGTCATATTTGACGTTCTTTTTGTAGATGCAAGAAATATTCTGGATAATTACAGGTCTCGAGGGTTTCTTTTTCATGAAAAAACGACGATATTTAAATAGTTCTTTTTGTAATTAATGCCTTTCATGACATTGAATGTAATTTTGTTTCGAAAAAAAAATTAAAAGTATTACATACTTTAGCACTCCGCTTTTTTGTCTACTTGTTACCTAGTCTTACTAATGAATGGCCACGTACTACATTATAACTGTTTGAAGAAGGCGCAATCAAATATATTTTGAGTGCCAAAATTTGGCTTGACGGTTTTGACAGCGTTTTCTGGCAAGTTTCAATTTAAATTTTGTTTGTTCTTTGTTGTTCTTTTTAGCCGCTCTAAAAAATGAATAAGGTCAGGTCCTAATGCCCTTCTATAGAAGCAGTGGTAATCGCAAATTTGTGGTAATATTAATTTATTCCTAATGGTATTTATTACTTTGAAGTTAATTGTTTCAAAAAAAAAAGTTAATTTTTTTTACTTTTCTGTTTTTGTTCTTTTTTGTATAATTATTACCCAACCTTTCTATGGACTGGTCGCATATGTTTTGTGGTGATTTTTAAGTTATTTTTGTTTAGTTTCAGGTTTATCTGACGGTATGTTGACTTTGTTATTAAATTTAGTTTTTAAGAGGGACATAAATTTTTTGATATAATTAATGTTTGTTGTTGTTGTTGTTTGATTTCGCTGTTCGTTTTGACTCGCTCTCTTAATATTGACATATTACAGCAATCTAATGCATCAATTTTTACTCCACTGAGTTATTTGTTTTGGAGGTTATCTTATCGTTCATACGGAATTTTTTGAAAAAGACTTGGGCTTTTTTGGGATTCGCAAAAAATAATTTTTGGGTTTTTCTATCTGTTCCTCATTTGGTCGCCCATCCACAAAATTGTGGATGGGCGGGGTCGGAACCTTATGTGCCATTGCACATTACCGAGCCGCCTTGTATTGGTTTTAATTACCAAAAGGTTAAAAATAATCGAAACAATAATTATATATACAAATCCTACACGCATCCGTTGATATTATTTTGAAAATAATATTAATTTGAGACTCGTATCAGATATTAATTAAAGAGCTGAATTCCGATATCGAATTTCTGTTTTTCCTTTCCCCCTCAAATTGAGACCGTCGTTGTCGTCTAATTTTAGTCTGCTTATCATCAACGTGTAATTATCAAGAGCTTTATTAAGTGCAGCACAATAGCATTAAATTTAGTGGAGCATATCAGTTGCCACCTGGGATTTTGTGAGGAAAAACAGCAATTTTATCCTAAAAATAGCATCTAATTAAACGAAACGAGCCGTATTAACATGTAGCTCATTTTTGCTCCTGGGCAGCGCCATTTCTGTTGATGATTTTTTTCCAAGACTACCCACATATTTTGTTCTGTTACTTTTCTAATTTACTTACTTTATCACAACATTACTGGCTTTCTCGAAATATCATTTTTTCCATACTTTGCCTACTGAATTTTTTGTTTAAGTTTCCTTTTTTTAATTTTCTTCTTTAAATTTTGTTCACGAAAACAATTAAAATTCAACAAACATTTCAGATATTTTTCAAGCACTTTTAAGCACTCAATGTTGAATAAGATGACAGTTTTTCAGAACTACGCGCCTGAAATCTTTAACCAGATTCGAAGCTAATAAATTGAGCAAATTTTTTTTTCTTGAACTGCAATAACAAATTCAACTCAAAAATTATAAGTTGTTGTATGGTAATTATTATAGTTTACAATGCAATTCTCAATTAAGGCCTCGCCTTAACCTAGAATAATCATATTTTGTAATTATAAGCTTTGGAAAAAGTAAACTAAAACTAAGGACAACACATTCCTTCATATTAACGTGTTCTTATCTTTTCCACTTCAAAAACCTCGGAAAATTTGTTTGCAAATTGTTTTCTGTTTTTGATTAAATCTAGAGTCATTTTGTGCAAAATTTTGTTTATCTGAAAAGTTCAATTATTTTATAAGAACCACTTAATAGGTGTTACAGTAGACTTTGAGGCATCAGGTAGAAATTTTTACCAATATTGCAAAAAGGGAGAAGTTAAAGGCCAGTTGTGTAAAATGAAAAGAAAAAAAGCGTGTCTCATGCAGACAACGATTGTAGCGAAAAAGAGAAGAGGAAGGAAAAATCAGATTATATAGTATGAGAAATACTTCAAGATTGATAAATTGGGTGCAATCAGAAACCGCAATTAAATTTGCACCCTGCAATTATAGCTGCAATTAGATTTTGCAGTTTGAGAACTAAATTTTTTTCGTCCGGATGCAAGCATCATGTTTTGCGATATTTGCTTTCAAATCAGATTGGATAGCTAGTAATGAGAGTGAACAAGGGTGGAGACGAAGTGTGGACAAGATATTCAATCAGTTGGCATCTTCGTGGTTCTTATCATCTGGTGAAAAATTGAAAACTGATCAGCTGATACTCTGGGTCTTAATCGAGCAATCTAAACCCTGCAATTAAAACTGCATTTCAATTTTTCTACAAACAGAGGATTTAAAAAACAGTTTTAGGGTTCAGATTGTCCGAATTAGATCCAGAGTAGCAGCTGATCAATTTTCAATTTTTTACCAGTTGATAAGGACAGCGAAGACGCCAACTGATTGAATATATTGTCGACAATTGTTCTCCAATATTGTTCACACTCATTACGAGCTATCCATTCTCATTTGAAAGCAACTGTCGCAAAACATGATTGGATTCCGAAAACGAATAAAAAATCAGGTCTCAAACTTTAAAATAGGATTCAGTGAAAAGTATACAGAGATACACGCATGAAAACATTCACACTCACACGGAGGCACGCACGAACACGCAAAAACTCTCATACACACAAGATGTGCTGACAAGTTTGTGCGTAAACTCGCAGTGTATGGAACACTTACTTTAGTGAAGGGTGAAGATTTTATATCTTCAAATGCTTTTTCAATTCAAGTCTTCTCTTAACCAACAACAAGGCGCCCCGGTAATATGCACATAATGTTCCCACCCCGATCGACCACATTTTCGACCTAATTGTTTACAAAATGATGCAGAGATGGAAAAGTTTCGAAATATTATCAATTGTTTAACAACAGTTGGTGTATCTATTCAAAAAATCACTCTAATCTAAAACCTTTAAGAAACAAAAAAATAATACCGCATTAGAGGGCTGATGATTGCTAAACAGAAGGATAGGAGACAAAACAAACAACAAAACCAAATAAAAGCAACCAGCCCTAATTGCGCCCAAAACTCAACATCTATCTGTTTTTTTTTTCAAAAAGTTTTTAACGATGTCAAAATACTATCAGAGAGAACCTAAATTAAACAAATTGACTTAATCAAATTTTGACCGAAAAGATATAGAGCCTGGTTTTATTGAGAACAAATGACATGTAGAATGTTGAAAACAATTATTTTAAAGAAACAAATACCATTAGCTATCAGCTGCAATCATTAAATGAGCTCATTGAGCTCGTGTAACGATTTTAGTTGATAGTTAATTGCTTTCATCACTTTGAAATTAATTGATTTAAAAAGGTGTAAAATCAATTTCCAACTTTGCCCCTTCTTTTTTTATCCTCCTGTTAATTATGCTCAATAAAGACCGGTCCCATATATTTTTCAGTGAAATGCAAAACACTTGGCTTAGTTGAGTTTTTATCTAATGCTTGTTCAGACATTGAATTTTGGTCGAAATTAAAGCCATTGTTCTTATTTCATTATGTTGTCTGTCTTCTCTCCTAGTCTTATTAATCAAAAAGAGCAGGTATCAAAGCAGGTATCAAAAATGTTTCTATATTGGCGTTAACACCTCCACTCGAAACTATCTTGCGAAAATAATCAATTGCGCTTTCTCTCAAAGCCAATAATGTGATATGTGACTTTTGAGTAATGTAAAAATTGGACAAGGCAGCAAAAAAGTCTCAAGGTGACAGAAATGAGACAAAAACAACATAAGTTATAACAGCCAAAAGCTTTCCATTTAAACGCAGTAAATCGATCAACTTGTTACTCTCTATTGAAATTTTTATTACTGAGGCTAAGACAGGAGACTGCAAATAAACAAGGAATACATGCACAACTGAAAAATTCGCAAATATATTTACGCAAACACATTTTTGAGGCCGAAAAAAACATAAGTTTTTCGCTGAGATTTCAATTTATGTTTCTTAATAAGCTTCATTTGCTCTTCAATTTGACTCGTTAAAATTTGAGCAGCGGCTGGCAATGATTCTGGTCTGTACATAAAACTAAGACAACAAAAGGCAGAAAAAACAGCGGCCCATTCAGATCCGATTTTTTTTTGGAAAAGGAAAATTCCACCATTCGAAGAAAACTATTCCTGCTTTTCCTGCTCTTTCAATAAAAACAAATAATTGTTGCAAAATTGACCTAAGTAGCCAAATAGAGAATAACAGTCACTATATCAAAAACAAAAGTTGAGTTTTGGATTATTATCAGATGATAATAGCAGAAAAACATTAGGCGCCAACTGAAAGTTTTCTTTAGTTTCTCTCATAATACCTAAGATAGCAAAGAAGGTTTTTGCTTATTTAGTCTCAATCATAAGGCTTGAAATTATAACAATATGTGCCGGAAAAACTAAAGAACTCATTAAAAATTTACGAAAAGATTTTTGCGAGTGATAACAACCATGAGCTTCTCTCAGAAAACAAAATTTTTTTCTTATATTAGCGTAATTTTACCAAAAAAGACATCTCTATTGAATTTGAGCTCATTAAATGAAAACAGACTTGCTGTAATTGTTTCGAACAAGAATGAAAAAAATATTATAAAACTGACAGAGTCAAAAGAAAATCCGATAAGGTTTTCGTTGCCCTTGATGTTATTGCGGGGCTATTAAAAAAGGCTTTGTTCCAAATTCAGCAATAGAGGTTTTGGCGAAAAAAATTATCAATATCTCAAGAAAAATAAATGGTTTATCTTTTTTAAAAAAGTATCGATACAAATTAGCGAAAGGACGCCAAAATGTTGGTCCCACAGAACTTTCACAGGAGCCTGAGGTAAAAAAAACACTCCTCCTCAGTGTAAAGGATGATTGTTTGGCCGTCCTTTTTTCTGCACTACCGGTAGACTTGGAGGAAGAGGCCTAAAGAAGCAAATTTGGTGCAATTTTTCATAAAAATGAAAAATTTGCTGAATTTTCAATAATTTAGGCAAAATGTTAGCAAATAAAGTTGGTTGAAAGAATTCAGCAACTCTTTAGTCCTGTAGTCATCCTATTATCGGCCTACTGTCATCTTTTTGTCCGCTTATAGTAATCTTATAGTTGGCCTATAGTCATCCTATGATCGGCCGATAGTAATCTTATAGTCGGCGTGTAGAAATCATAGTCAGCCTATAGAAATCTTATAGTCCATTGGTAGTAATCCCATAGTCTGCCTATTGTAAAGTTATAGACCGATTAGAATAAAATTATGATCTGCCAATAGAAATATTATTTTTAGCCTATAGAACTCCTTTTATCGACCTACTGTCATCTTATAGTTAGATGTAGTAATCCTCTAGTTAGTCTGTCGTCATAAACTCCATTTATGTTTATTTTGCAGTCAACCTATAGTAATTCTAAAGTCCGCCTATAATAAATGTGTAGTCTGCGTACAATAAACTTATAATTGATCAATAGAAATCCTATTGTTCAACTATAGAAATCTTATTGTCCGCCTATATGCATCTTATCTTTTTGTCTTAAAGTCGGCTTATAGCCATCCTATAGTTGACCTATAATAATCTTATAGTCGGCGTTAAAAAATCATATAGTTTTTCGATAGTCATCTTATTTTCAGCATATAGCAATTTTTTTGTCGGACCGTACTCATCTTATAGTTGGGCTCGTGTCATCCTATAAACGACTTATAAAAGTCTTACAGTCGGCGCATAGATATCTTAGAGGCCACCCATAATCGTTTTATAGTCAGCCAAAAAAAATGTAGTAGGTCTTTTGTGATCTTACTTTCGGCTATCCGGTTTTCTTGTAATGGGCAAATAGAAATCTTATAGGCCGCAGAGAAATCGTAGAGTCAGTCATTAGCAATCTAATGGTCAGCCTATAGTCATCTTTAAATTGGCATATAGAAATCTTATAGTCGCCTTATAGCAATATTGTAATCGGTATGCAGTCATTTAATAGTCCGCTTATAGTAATCTTATAGTCCGCCTATAGTCATCTTATTGTTGACATACTGTCATCTTACACTCCGCCTTTAGTAATCTTACAGTCATCCAATAGTAATCCTATAGTCCGCCTATAGTAATTTTATAGTCCACCATAATCATCTTTTTGTCTGTTTATAGACCTTTTATAGTCGGCCTTATGTCATCTCAAAATAGGCCTGTAGAAAGCTTTTCGTCGCCCTTTGGCCTTATTATAATCAGACTATAATCATTTTTAGTCCATTTATGGCAATCTTATCGTCTGCATATAGTGATCTTGTTGTTGGTCTGCTGTCATCTCATAGTCCGCTTATAGTGTTCTTATAGTTGGCCTGTAGTCATCCTATGGTAGGCCTATAGTAAACTTCTATTCGGCGCATGGAAATCATATAGCCGGTCTCTAGTCTTCTTATAGTCCGCCTATAGCAATCTTTAAGTCCGACTGTACCAATTTTATAATTTACCTTTACTATTCTTCCAGTTGGTCTACAGTCACCATATAGTGTGCCTATAATAATCTGTGGCAGTCGTATAGAAAACTTATTGTCCGTCTTCAGTCATCTTATTGTCGGCCAATTGTAAACTTATGCTCAATCAAAAGCTATTTTGTCATCCGCATGCATCAGTTTCATAGTAGAAAATAGTCATTTTATAGTCAACGTATTATCATCTTTCAATCTGCCTGTAGTGATCCTATAATCGGCCTATAGATATCATGTAGTCGGACTTCAACCATATCATAATCGACCTACAGCCATCTTATAGTCCACCTATAGTAATTTTATAGTCGGTCTGTAGTCGTCTTGTAGTCGGTTTATGGTAATAATATTGCCGGTCTATAGTCATTTTATAGTTCGGGCCTATAATAATTTTATAGTCCGCTTATAGAAATCTTTTAGTCCACAAATAATAATCTTATAGTCCGTCTAATTCATCTTAATTTCCACCTACAGTCGGCCTGTTGTTGCCCTTTAAGAATCCCGCAGAGAGCATTATTTTCTTTTTCAGTTTTTTTTTCTTATGGACTTATATAGTTGAGAAAAGGTGTTAAAAACTTGGATCATTAAAAGGTGTTAAAATCTTGGTTTAAAATCCATCGGTTTAGTGACATTATTAAATTTGCGATGTTTTGATTCTTTGACTGCATAGTATAAAAATTAACCTACTATTGTTCCGACGTCACTTTCGGGGGAGGAACTATATACTAAAACGGGTTTTTTTTGTTCAGACAATTTTAGCCGATCGATATATTCATCGTAGAGAAATGTTTGTGGTATCATTAAAAAGCTCGTCCAGCGTAGAATTCGAAAATAAATTTTTTTAATAAAATCTTTATTCAGTCGAGGAGTTATCGAGGTTTAAAATTTTGTGTACACACTTGATATTTGGCAAGATTTTGTTCACTTTTAGGAGAATTTTTGTTCAAATTAAGACTTTTTCTATAAAAATATTATTTCAAAATTAAATTTCACGCCACAAAATGAATCAATTTTGTGTTTCTAATAGACAAAAGGCAACAAAACAAATAATTCTGGTCTCAAAGGGAAGTTTACTATTCGAATTCTAAGGGATAGCTTTTTTTAGAAAACGTTTCAATTTTTTGTTGTTCTTTTTTAGGTCACCTAGAGGCCTGTCACTTTTCCCATTGAATTTCCATAAATGAGAAACCTCATTTACAGTCAAATGAAGCCCAATGAACAAAAATATTTGCTTACAAGGAATCTATCGTTTTTTTTGGGTTTAACTCTGAGTTTTCGTAACTTTAATTGAAAATTTGTTTTTCTTTTTTAGGTTTTACTTTTTTTGGAGTCCTATGGCATTGACTCAATGACTGAAATTGCAATAAGTTTCGTAACTAGCATTAAGTGAACATACCTAATGCTTTAAATGGACTGCTAATGGCTGTTAAGACTTTGAAAATAAATTTTCATTTTTTTTTAACATTAACCAATCACATACCTATTTTCGTGTAAGTCAGTCTCAGTAATTACAAGACGCATTACATTCCTACTGCAATAAAAAAAACTGGTAAGCAGATATCTTTTTTTGTCATTTGACTTAGATTAGACTTGAATCATTGATAAAGTTTTCAGAGAAAGACATATGGTTTAAATGTTTTCGACACTTTCTTCTCAAAGTTTTCTACTGAATTTTCGGTTTTTGCCTATTTTTATTGCTGTCTTCTCAGTCAAAAGACTTATTGTGATGTCTTATTGATAACCAATGCCTGACAAACATCTTTTTCCTCCCATCGAGCCATAACTGAGGGTATTTATTGACATCCGCTGAGAGCTATTGAATTAAATGGCTGTCTAGATTTTAAAAATATTTCTTTGAAATTATTTTTGAACATTAACCAGTCGTAAACTTCTGTTTGTGAGCTGTCAGTCATTCTCAGTAATGGCAGAAATCTGCTCCCTTCAATTGCAACCATTGTTCTGGTTAAAGGTTTTAAATTCTAACTGTTGGTTTTATGACTTCGATGCCACAAATTTTCATAATTGCGACACTCTATTCTTGCACCTTTCTAATGAATTTCTAGTTTTTGCCTCTATTTGTTGTTTTTTTCATAGTCATGAAACTTATCGTGGTGTTGTATTGATTACATACGAATGACAAACATCTTTGTCTGCCCATCGAGGCATAACTTAGCAATTTTATTGTCTTCCGTTGAAAGCTATTGATTTTAATGGCTGTTAAGACTTTGAACATTAACTGATCTTAAACATCTTTTTGTGGTATGTATGTTAATATCAGTAATAACAGGAACCCACCACTCTCTACTACTGCAATCATAATTATTCTGGTTACAGTTTTTAACTTCTAAATATTGGTTTTTTGACTTCGATGCACGAGTATTCATTTTTTTAAAAAAATTTTTTGATGTTTCTTTTCGTAATTTTGGTTCATTTTGAAATCTTATCGCATCATCTTAATATTGATAGCTCCCATTGGCTTAAAGAAGACGTTCAATGGATCATAGATAATGTTTTGGAGAAAAGCTTATGATTTAAGTGGGCGCGACATTTTCTGCCCGCGCTTTTCTACTGAATTTTTGGACTTTGCTTTTCTTTGAAATTTTGGACTTTGCTTATATTTGTTGTTGTTGTCTTAGTCATTAATTTACTGTAATGTCTTATTAACAACTTACAAAAGACAAACACCGTTGTCGTCCCTTCGATGCATAATTTAACGGCTTTATTTATTGGCTTCCTTTGAAATCTGTTGAATATAATGGAGTTGATGCGACGGGTTGTCTCAAAAATTTTTTGCTTTTATTTATTTATTTTCTTTATTTCTTCCAATTGATTTTTGTAAATCATTTTTTTAATGTAAGAGAAACCTACTGCAGTTAAAGGAATAATTCAAAATTTTCAATATTAATGGCTTTTCGCTCGACACTTTTCTCGCTCAATTTTTTTTTAATTTGCTGTTTTTGCCTTTTTTTTCTTTATGTTGCCGTAAAATGTTGACAATCTCATACGCTTTTAATTGAGTATTGAATGATTGATGTTACCCGAAGCAGTCAGTTGATAGCGAATAGTCATAAAGTTTATGATAATATAAATTTTCAAAAATTTTTCAATTTTTTCAGTTTTTGTCGTTCTTTTCGTCAATTTTCAACTTTTTCTCATCATTGAGAGGTCCCATCATGTTCCTTGTATTTTGAAATTTTGCATGCTACTGATATAATGTCGTAACTGACACTCTGTTTGTTGGACAATATGCGTTTTCAAAAAAGTTTTGTTATTTGTTTCTTTTTTTCTTCTTTTAGCACCTTCGAGTAATAACAGATCCCACTGATTTTCAAATGTGGCCCAAATGAACTTATTTGTGTTTTTTCAGCATAATCGTAACTGAATTAGTATATATAAAAACTGAATTAAAAACAAATATTATGCAGATAATAGCAAATGATTTTGATGGCTTCAATAATTTGTGTATTCGCAAATTGTTTGAAATTTTTAGAGTTTTTCTGTATCTTTAGTCCGTTCCCATGGCTTAGTTTAACCATGGCTTAGTTCCCATGGCTTAGTTTAACCAAAAACAGGTCCCATTGGTTTCATAATAACTTTTTACTAAATTTATCAAGATTTATTTCGTTATAAGCTAATGATTTTTAAGAGTTTTGAAAATATTTGTTTAAGAAAATTTGATGGATTTTTGATTTTTGCCTCATTATTTCCTCTCTTTGTCGACTTGTTACCTGGTCTCATTATGGAAATTTTGCATCTGCTGTACAGTGAGGAAAATTAATTTTGTGTTGATAAGATTTTATCTGATTGCGTTTTGGGGTTGTTACTGGGTGCCTTTAAACTTAGATATTGAGATTTTTCAGTGAAATTTATTTTGTTGTTTGTTTTTTTTCTCGTACTCCTTATAATGGCAATTCTCACGAGTGTTTTAATGAGGCATGGCATTATGTAATTCAATTAGTAGTTAGGTTTTTTTTAACGAGTTTTTAAACTGAGTCATCTTTTTTTGTTATCTCTTCATTTGGTTGACAATTAAGTAAAAAATATAGATGGCCTCGAGTCTGAACATCATGTGCAAACGCACAATAACGAGCCTCCTTGTTGGTTATATAAATAGATCAATTGTTTGAAAAAAAAACTTATAACCCGCTGTCAGGAATCGAATGGACCTCAAATTATCTTAACCCCCGGAACTGTGTCAAAATGAAGCTTAGTGATGACATTTTAAAAAACCTTTCTTCTATTATGTAAGGTCATTTTGTAAGTTTCTCAATCACAATTTCTAATTTTTATTCTAATTTTCACGTTTGAAAACCTAATTTAATCTGAAAGGAAGAGAAGAAACAATCAAATAATCAGATTTCAATCAGCACCCGTTATGCTTGAAGTGACATTGTTAAAAGGACTCAAATTGCATTTTGATTGCCTAAAAATTGGAGTGAACCCACAAATCTAAAAGTCAGTTTTCAATTGTTTTTATGGCCTCACCTCAAAACAGAAAGTTACATTCAGCCGAAAGGTTGACATAAAACATACCCAATACCCCCTCCCCCCCCCCCACATACGCGCCCGCACACAAACACACACAAACACATAGCACACAAACACAAATAAACACAAACATCAACAAAACTAGCTTTCTTTCACGTAATGTATGTGATTAATGTACATAAAATTAATGTACATTAATGTACATGTTTATTTCTAAAAATTATTTAGATGTGTTTCAATTTTCAATTTCTTAAATATTACATTCGATTTTTTTAAGTATAATATTCTACCAACTGTTAAAATTTTCTCTCTGGTTGGACATATTTACTTAGAAAAGTAGACAGTTAAGTAAAGTCATCACGGATGCTTCCTTCGCATATCTTTAAAAGCTACTACCCAAAAACAGCTTATGTTTCAAGAGCGTTCTAATGTCAGCGATCGGCACCCTCACTTTCCTCTTAGGAGTTAATTGGTATATTGGTTTTTTTCTTCCAAAGCAATTGAAATTGTCCAAATTGACAAAGTGCATCCATTTACACACGCTCTATTCGTCCCACTTTTAGAAACAGTTTCAATTTGTTTTACGCGACCTGCCTTGGGAAAATTTAATTCAATTTTCCTTATTTTTTGGCCTGAAGTCTTCTGTGACAAATTGGCTCCTGCAACTAATTAAACAAAAAAAAACAAAACAGCACGAAACGTGTTTTAGTATCGCCTAAAACTACATTCGAAATTTTGCTAATTAAAGTTGCTATGACAACATTTTCTAAATTTTCTAAATATCATGACATTTCACGCTTTTTAGGTTCTTTATCATACACTACTGACGTTTAAAATCTAGTGAAAGCTCCGTTCGATTTGAAGGATTAATTTTTCTTCTTAACAAAAGCTTTCTTTTCGCTGTTTTCACTAACATTTACTAACGACCGCGTTTGGTGTTATTTTAAGATTTTTTAGCAATATTTTGGGGTTATTTTAGGATTTTATCTAAACCAATCTTACCTTTCTTGCTCAACAGATTTCGCACTTAGGCGGAAGTCTGTCTTATTTCAATCAGTGAGTGCCTGATAGTGGCATGAAGGGTAATTAATGCTTCATTACTTTGCCTACTCCGAAATCTGTGGGGTGAAAATAAGATTTATTGGCGCATAATAAAACTGCCGCCCCTTATTTTTTCTACCTACTCGCAGCTGACAAGTTTCGCTTCATTGTCATTATTTCCTGTTACCATTACTCGAATTTCATTCCAAGGAATTTTGAACTTTGAAGTATTGAGCAATAATGTTTCAAAGTTTGTGAAAAACTACACTACACTCATTTAAACTCAACCTCAATTTCGTTACGTAAATTGTTAATTAACTTTGTGTGCCATTTTGTAAGCTTAAAATTGTTCTAGTTTGATTATTTTTCTTACGTGAAATGCAACTTGAATTAAGCTCTTAAGTTGTTCCAAAAGACTTTGAAAGATCAGTAGTTAGTTGATTTTCTCGCTAATTAGTTCTATAGTGAATATTTCTCTCGTCTCAACCTGCTTTGAGTAAAAAAAATTATTAAGCAAATTTTTGAACATAATTGCGTAAGTTCAGAGCAGCTAGATTTTAAAAAGAAACAAGACAAATTGTGGTTTGTTTGCAAAGCAGAGCAACTATTTCAGCGCAGGCGTTTCAACCAAAAAGTTCGAGCAATGTGTTTGTTATTGCGAGAAAATAAGGTCTCTACTCCTTTTCATTTTCCCTGCCTTTTTTCCCTAAAATCAGTCTTAAATTTTCTAAGGAGGAACAGTTCTTTGGTTTCACAGTTCATTTGATCAGCAATTTGTAGCGAGTCATCTATAAATGTGAGAAAAAAACTTTGTTCGAGTTGTAAGCTAAACCCACTATATATTTTTTCTTACTAGCTGTTGCGCTACATATGACGCAATTGACTTCTATACATGTGGGCGTACGAAATTTACTATCTTCCCGCAGTTGTGGGTTAAAATTTCTTGGTTCTAACAAAAGTGGTCCCCACCCTTAGATTGGTTATTGCATTGTTTTCGCTGTCGCATCTATTTGGCTCACATTTTTTTAGATAAAAATTTTATCAGTCGTGAATTGTTTGCGCCATCAATCCATTTTTCGCTTACACCAATCAAAGTATTTTGTTCGGTTCATTTTCTACTTCATGGTGTCCCTAATTAGGCAAACGGATTAAAAAATGGTTTAAGAAAATATGTAGCAGGATGTTTTGCAATGCAAGGGGGTTGCACAAACTAAAGTTATTGTTATACCCATAGTGGACATTAGCACCTCATCTATCGTAATTACAGGTCTGTTTGAAATGCGTCGTAGAATATAGAGGAGAAACCCGAGGTATCTAATTGGAGTGTGACTAAACTTTTCCATCAATAACTCAAGCACAGTTTTTTTGCCTGGAGCATCTGATGGGTTTGATTTATCAAGAAACAACGTTTAATGCTCAGGAACACCAACTATTTTTGCAGAGAGCGCAATAATCTGGTTTTTTTCGCAAACTTATTTTCCAAATTTGTTTACGATAGCGTAGATGTTGATTCAATACTCAAACTATTGGATTGCCAATAGAAATGTTCGGGAGTGGAAGTTGATCATTGACACAATCTTGGTTGTGTCAAAGTTGAAACGATTTGCAAGAATCCAGATTTGACGAAATTGCCATGTTAAATCAGATAAATTTATTAAAGTGTGCTATGAAGAAGCTATGTGAAATGATCTATTTGAATTCAAATGCCATCACATTGAAGAAGAGTAAAATTGGATAAAAAACTTTATTGTGGAAAAACTTCAAAGCAAGTGGTAGCATAAGGGTTTGCAGTCAATGCCTAAACAGATCTCGTTTCTGAAAAATTGTTTTTTTTTTCAGATCTTGCGAGAAAGAAAACTCTTCCTCTTGCAACCCAGTGAACTTGAATTGAATTTGTGCTCTGTCTTTTTTGTAAGATGTTAAGATGTTTTTTATAATTATTTCACATACTTCACATAACTTTCAGTTTTCAAAAAGTTTTGAAAATTATGTTATTTTTCAAATGTTTTCAATTTTTAGTGGTTTTTATCGACAACGAAATGACAGAATTTAGTGACTTTTTAACAAAATGTTCAAAATGTTCTTTTTTTCCATCCATTATGTGCTAATGGTACTTTTTCAGGGCTTCAAAAGAGGCTACTTGACAGTTTTTAATAGTTTGTAGAGAAAAACCGTTTTTTCAAGATTATAATAAATGTTGCAATATCTCTCAGCTATTATCTCAATTTTGTCTTTATCGAAATTGCCAATTCTCGAGGGCCAGTAAAACATTTTTAGGTCTTGAAGATGACAAATCAGGGTTATTGGAGACAAATAAATCAATTGGCAGATAAACCTCCAAAACTGTGAGGATTTTTCCTCTAAGTCTGTGAGAAAGATTGTCTGTTTTTAACTGTCATTGTTCAATTGGTCTGCTGGTCAATTAAAGTACTGTTTTTGTTATTTATGTAAAATTTTTGGGTTGTTTGTCAGTTTTAGGAGTTTGTAAGCCTAAAATGGCGTTTTTTTCTGTTCCATCTAAAAACTTTGCATTTTCTGTTTGATTAGTTCTGAAATGACACTTTGCATGAGTCTTTTAATGTCCACCTAAATTTGATTTTTTATTTGGCTATTTTTAAATTGTCGTTTGTCAAAAATGATGAAGGAGTTTTTAAACAATAATCACTTTAATTGCCTATTTCAAGCGCTTCCGAAGAACAAAATGTTCTGGTAATGTAAATTTAAATAAGCAAATCAAACTTTTTGAAAATTTTTGATTTTTTCGAAAATTGGAAATTTTTGATATTTTGTGTTTTTCACCTTCGCAGGCAATTAAAACATTTTAGAGCTTTTACACTGCTGATTAGCTTCGCTATGGTTTCGGGAGAGAAGGAATTAATTTTGAAGCTATTATCAACATAAATATTGGCTTCTTTTTTAATAAATTTAATGTATTTTGGTAACTTTACTTTTTCTGAGTTTCTCTCTCCCGATCTTCAGGGGCCAGAGAAACCACTAAGGGCTTCGATATTAAGTTACTGCAAAACTTCTAATACTCCTAATTTCAGCGGATTTCAAGAAAATTGCCAGGTTTGTTCAAAGTTTTTTTTTTCAATTATTATCACTTTTTAAGTTTTTCAATCTGTAGGGGCCAATGAAACTTGAAGGAAGTGACAATGAGCTGCTTGTTAGTTTTTAAGGTTGACGAATTAGTTTTAAAGCCATAAAGAATTGTAGGCCAACTAAGCATTCTGCAAGCTTATGCAAGGTTTGATGACTCAATTTTAGGCGCATTAGTTTGGATTAGTGAAAAATGACGTCAGGAATTTGAGCAACATTTCTCTATTTTTGGCTAATATTTTTAAAATGTTAATTTTAGTTGTTTTTGTTGATTGTGGCTTGATTATATGCGCAGCTTGTTTTCTGCTAACCCGCAATTAGTTTTTCCGAAAATGTTTAGAAAGAAAAATGGTTTTGAACACATAAGCATGTAGCGATGATATCCCTTCCTTAGGTTTTCAGATTTTTTTTGTTATTTTTTCTGAATTCAGTTTGTCATTAAAACATCTCTGGGTTCGTTGCTGCGTTTGCGCGTAATTGTGAATATTTTATTTCTGGTTTTGCCGATACTGTCGTCCAAAATTGTCCTCCGCTGCAGAGAATCTACTGCATTTCTTAATTCCTGTTTTTCCGTTATATATGTTGTTTTAACAGTCTTTCATTGTCTCTAGTATATCGAGCAAGTTATCGGCTCCTTTTCAGTTTTTCGAATGAATACCGTGGATATTATTAACACGCTGATATTAAAAGTATGTACACTTGAGTTCTGTTTTTTTTCTCTACATTTTTAAAACAATGTTTTTCTGTTTGGCTGGCATTATTCAATTGGTCTGCTGGTCAGGTACAGTAGTTTCGAATTTTTTTTTTAATTCTTTGGATTGTATTTCAGGATTTGTCCTGCGTTTCAGATTCTAATTGATACTTTATGGAAACACTAGGTCTAAAAGTCTGGCGTTGTACTGTTCTGTGGCAACGAGGGACGAAATACGGTAATAAAACTGATTGTTTTTTTTATTTTCTTTTCCATCCAATGTTTTGTTGCATTAAAACAATCATTAGATGTATTTATCTTTTATTTATCAGCCCTTAATTCAAGTTGAAACAGACCAAAACTACAAAGCAGACTAAAAGCAGACTATAGTTTGTATCCAGACATCATTTTAGAGTTGAGATTTTTTGCCAACAATTTTATTCTTCTTCTGCTTTAAATTGACCGCGATGGTAGTTTTCAAAATGAAAAGATTTTATTCTGTACTCAAAGTTTGACATTTGCTGTCAACGCTTAACAATGCAACTTTTCATAGCTTTGCGAGAAATTGTGACATATTTATTTTGTATTAAATCCGCCTTTTATCACTTGTGGTCAACGATTACCTTATGCTACGTAATTCTTCCATTAGATGCAAGTTTTTATTCCCCTTTTTTGTTTTAAATAACATTCAGTAAATCTACTATTAGAATACCATTACTATAAATAAAGCATATAGGTGTAACACAGATAATACAACCCCAAAGCGGGGGTCACATTTTTTGTCGTCGAATCGTTAAACCTATTATTCTTTTGATCGTTCCTTTGTCTCCAAATTCTACCAATTTTTAAAAATTGTGTGAACCATTTGTGCATGCTGTACATGAAATCATACTGTGCTTTTCCCCTCAACCTTTCCGCCCCTTAGCTATTTTTCCTTGGATAGAGTTAAATTGTGTCCTAACTTTTTTTAGCGCACGATATTGCACAATAAGATTTCTTGTTGTAATCCCCAATTTATTTTATTTTTTCTTTATCCGCTTTGAATGATTTTGCAACAATGCTCGAAATTAATCTGACCCGTCAAAAAAATAAGTTCAAGATCACTATATATTGTAATTACGAAATTAGACACAAAATAGAAAAGCATAAAGCAGAAAAATAATACTCGCTTCCGAAATAAAATACATCATTCACTCTTTTTGTTTTTGAAGTCATCAAATTGCAGCCAACCCGTTATAATTTAGATTTGAAACTCGATAACCTTTTATTTAGGACAATCATTCGTGCTACAAATAAAAACAATCGAAACCTATTATTGTCACTTTTGATCACGTTTGTTTGCAGCAGAGAATTTTTTTGGCGTTTTTGAGAGGAACAGATTAATCTTCATTTACAACTTTCTTTTTCTGAACTGAATTCAAAAATCTCAGGTGGGCATTAAACTAATTGATTGCTTCACTGTTTATAACTTTTGGTTGATAAGAAGCGACAAGAATATAATATTTTATCTTGCTTTCGTAATGAATGCAAAAAATTCGTTACAGACCTGTTGGAGATTACGATCTCAGGCAAAGTTTTGATGCTTATTGCATATTGGCGACGCAGTTTTTCTGATAAATTTACAAAGCATGTACTAATTTTGGTT
>NC_134468.1:11495821-11548321 GCF_964194025.1 Convolutriloba macropyga
CTTCCAATAACGTGATTTGATTTGGCATTAAGATTTTGACCTTTTGGAAGACTTCATTTAAACCTTAAACCCACTATATCCTATCGTTAATTGCGAAGCTTGCATATGCATTTTCAATAACGTAGAACAGATCCCTGCAAAGTTTTTGCATGTACCCAACAGAAAAGAATGACCTTCATTAACTAATATACAAATATCTAACTACAGATTAACAAATAATGGATAAAATTGAGTTTTTAATTGCAAATAAATGTTGTTCTTAATTATCACATATAATTGTTCGAAATCGGCTGGAGCTTTTAGAAACTTTTAAATTTTTTGCCAGATTTAAGTTACACGACCCCCTCATGCTTCCATATGCAGCTAACAGCTTGCGAAAATCTCAAAAAAATCAGGTTTTTCACGAGATCATTTATTTTCTCAAATATTGCGAAATTGTTTTCACGTCTCGAATATCTTTGTTCGGCTTGCTTATAACTTATACTGTTCGCATAATTATTCACTATTCTAAAGGACTTTTCAATCCACTTTTCTAGAAAAGATTAATTACGAATTTAGAGTTGACTTAATGAACCAAATTCATGTTCAACGTTACAAATTTTTCTCAAGAAAACAGTATGTTGGCTCTAAAAAAATTATAATTGAGTTCCTTTCCCTTCGATTAAAATGGCTTTATCAACACTACAAAAAACTTGGACATAGTTTAGCTTTGAAGCGAAAATAATATTGTTTTGACTAAACTAAATTAATAATTGAATTAATTCAGGTACAGCCATTATTAAAATAAATAGCAAAAATTTTTGTACCACGCATTTAGGCAACGCAGCTGAGCTAAACTTCTCTTCCTGAACCAGAACATCTATATTTTTGCCACCCCGTTGAGCTCAACTAGTTAATATTTGTTAGATTTCCTACAGCACGTCTTGGGCTGCCAGCGATTGATTTCTATCCGCGCAGAGATCGAGGACTGGTAGTGCAACCCATTTTACTGCTCTAAAAAATGTTGGGTTTAAAGCCCAGTGAGGCAATTTGATTGATTTTATTGCAACGTCATCATATTAATAATCATTTTTGATTCTCGTTTTTACCGGGATTTATCGATGTTTAAAGTTTTCTGAATAGTCACGATATTATTTTGTTTTTGTTCACATTTTCCGTATTTTTTGTTTCCGAATTTCTGTCTTTATTTGTCAAATATATGTTAAAATTGTAAACGGTAGTCTTACTGATTTTATCTTTAAAGATATTTTTTGTCAAAAATGGGACAAAATCTGCTTTCTTAGCCCAAAATCTTTAAATTCGCTAGATTTGGACGCCTTGGAACTGCGGTACTATACATTTTAAGCTTGTAAAGAAAGCTAATTATACTGCTGTTGTCTTTAAAAGTCTTCTGAAACTATAATTTTGCCAGTTTTCGGCAAGTTTAAACTCAATAATTATACAAAAAGCATGATTTATTTTTTGATAGACTACAAAATTGCGTTCAAAAATCGGTCTCTTGCGCAACTAATTGAAAATTAAGCCTTTTCTTAGCCGCGCTGAATTTTCAGGGCTCATCTTGATTTCAACATGGATATTACGATAAAAATGGTAGATGTTTATGGGGGCGGCCTTTTTTCTTAAAATTCTTCCGCATTTATAGTTTTCCATGTAAATTACTGAACAAGAAATTCAAATCAGGGCTCAATTATTGACGGACAGTATTTACTAAAATTGAATCTCAGAAACCATACATTATGATTTCAGAGTTAAGCTCATGGTTTTTATGGCTGTGACTAATTGTTTTCGTTAAATTTCGTGGACTTCTTATGTTTTGCTTTCATTTGTTAAATTTTTGTAGTTCAGTGACTTAGTGTCCCCAATCAAAGATTCAATTGATTTTTTCATGCGGTGTAAGTGAACCTAGACAATGTTTTCAGTTGTTAGCTAATCTCTTCCTTGACTTCCTTGAATTCATTTATTTTCAGAAAATATTGGTGAATTTTTGAACTTTCAACTATTTTATCTTTAGCGTGGCATTATTGTATTCCGTTTGTAGTTTGTGGATCTGTATCGTATGTTTTTCAAAGTTTTTCGATCGTTTATCATTTGGTAGTGAATTGTGCCAAACGGTGGATGAGCGGGGCGGAACGTTATGCGCGTACGCGCATTACCTAGCGTCCTTGTTATTTTTGAAACTTTATTGTACATGTTTTATTTTTCGTTGTGTCTGTTTCATGTCATATTTTTTTTCAAAATTTTATCAAAGCACTTTTTCACTCTTTTGTTTTTTTTGTAACATGAAGTACATTACTTCAACATTCTTTGGTGTTTAATTTTTACTCTAAGGCCATTAAAAAATGAAAAAAATAGTTTGTTTGTTCGTTGGCATTTCATTTGAACACTTTGCCTTTTTAGCTGTTGGCGAAGTGAACTAAATTATAGCTTTTGTTTTCCCATTAATAAATCTGTATATATATATTCACTGGAGGCCATCCGAAAATTTTCAGTGATTGGGAGGGAATGTAAATGGTAATCCATTAATTAGATTAAATTTTGTCAGCTTTTGATGTCATCTTGTCACCGCTTCTTTCAAACTGCGTCATTCACTTTAGCCATGGAAAAATTGGTCAACAATGGAAATTAATTTGCACACAGTCTTATATATATACACATACTCACGCAAACATACACACACACAAAAACACAAGTTTAAAAAAATTTGTTGGTACCTTTTTTGCAATAACAATAATTCGCAAATAAAACGGTGAGAAATTGTCTGCATTTAAAGTTCTTTACACAACTTCTCTTTTTAGCCTTTTTGTCACGTATCCAAATATGTCGCTAAGTAGACAATAGTCCAATTAAAAGAGACAATCTAAAAATAACTTTCATATCAACTATATAATTTAAATTCGATTGATGATAAGAGATAGAAGAAATCGTTAATGACTTTTACGCTCGCTGAAACTAACTTGGAAGAAGATATAACAAATTTTGAAAACCACTTGTGATCTCTTGCCATTATATTTCATATTTCATTATTCTTCAGTAATTACTTTGAACCATATGCGCTCATTTTTTTCCAATATTTGATAGTATTAAAAAGCGCAATCGTATTTAAAAGACAAATTGAGCACCGCCTTAATTTCAACGGAATAAAGCTAAAAATATGTACCCCATTCATAAGAGGAACATAAATTTTGATGATATGAGGATGAAATTATCTGAAATAAAGGTAGCCTCCTATTTTATCTGATGATACAGTTCTTCGCCCATTTTGTCCCTTTACTTTGAAAAAATTCACACGGATACAGTATTTCAAAAACCCTCTTCGATACGTGAATTGCTTCTAAGAACGGGCCGTGGGCTTTTCCTTATCAGACGAAGGATATATAGTACCTTACTCTGGGTTCTTGTTACGTTACAGGATGTGCTAATTTGGTGGAAAATTCTAATTACATTTCATTGCTACTTTTCATTGTCCTTAAAAAATTACTAGCCGTGAACGTTTTTTTTTACGACCAATGTAGAAATTTTGGGTCTTTCCCATCATAAACCTCCCCTATCTTGTTGGTCAGACAACCTGTACATCTCTCACCATTATATTAATCAAGCATAATGGGGGAGGGGGGGGGGGGGCTATAATTTCTTGGAGGAAGGGCTATGATGTGAAAAACCGAAATTGTAAAAAGTCAGTTTTGCTGAAAGTTGTCAATGTGAAGAGAAAAATTTGCATAATAATAAAAAGTTCGAATCACAATTTACTCCAAATTTCATTACATTTCATATTATATTCTCAAAATGTCATCTAATAATTCTACGTATGTTCTACCTGTCGAATTTGCAATTGATAACAATATTCTAAATATAACAACCACATTATGGCACTGTTGTTATATTCTTGCTTTGTTCACGGGATTTTTTGCAAATTTGTTTATTTTTATCAACATCTTTGTTGACAGGCAATTTAAAAATACAAATTACTTTTTCGTGTTAAACTTAGTTGTCGTAGATATAAGTGTTATATTAGGAATTTTGGTAGTTAAGGAAGTTACGATAGCTTTGCAATCTGCAAGTTTGTTTTTGAGATGTTTACCAACTGCTTGCAACTTTATTGTTAATTTTACTGCTTCAAATTACTTCCTTTTATTCTTGTGTTATGAAAAGTTCGTGATCATAAACTTGCCTTTCTTCAAAAGCTCGTTACTGAGGTTAATCCAATCTTTAATCAGTTCATTTTTTTTGCAAAATGTGCATAATAGAGGGTGTACAATTTTGCATACTAAACTGTTTACGGAAACTACGATATAGGAACTTCGCCATCTTGTCTACAAACTGAAAATATATAATTAGCAAAAAATAAGCATGTAAGGAAAAAGGCACCAAGTTGACAAATTAGTTCCTAGATTGAATTTAAAAGCATTAACTCTTGCATTTTGCAATTTGGCTTTTAGGGCATTTGCGTTATGAAAACAATGTTGTGCTAACGCCCCAAACACCAAACTCCCCCCCCCCCCCCTCAAAGAAAATGTTTTAGCGATTGGGCAATGGCACAAAAAGGATTTTGTGGAAAAGATGCCTTTTGAAAACATACCCGTATCGGCCTGAAAGGCTAGACACCTTTAAGGGGATTTTTTAGAACTCTATCGATCTTATTTCCCGATTTGATTTAAATTCAGTAACTATATCTTGAAGACAAATAAATGGTCATGCCTCAAAATGCAAAATAGCGGCGTGACAAATGATAAATTCATGTTTATTATCATAATGTACTATATGTTTTCGAGCAGAATTATATGAAATTATTTAAAAAAAACTACATGTGGCTCAAAAATATTTTATTAGTGAGTTTTCTACACGTTACTTTTTTAGATTTTTGAACTTTGTTTTGATTTCAGAGTTTTGTAAAAAAAAATTGAAGACCTCAGACCAGAATTTTGTAGATATTTATTTGTCTCAACGGCTAGCATTTAAAACAGGGTCTCTTTCTTTCTTTATTTTTGCCATAAATATGAATAAAAAAACCAAAATATTTCGTAATTTTAAAAAAGATAAACCGCTTGCTCTGAAATACTCCGTTTGTGATCGAAAAGAAAAGTTGTCAGTGACTTCAATCAGAATAACGTAACCTGTACATCTTATCAGTTTTAACTAATTTCCGATCATAAAATCTTTCAAACTTTTTCAGCATGCGAGTGAAAGCGATCTTCACGGTGAGCGTGTACACGATGACAGTGGTGGTGGCCGCACTCAAGTTCCAGACCATGGACCCAAGAGGGGACAAGTGGTGTCCTTTCCAGTACCCTATCATCTCAGAGTGGCTTTCAGACCTTGTGGACATGCTCTTATTCTTCTCAGCTCCTGTCCTCTTTCAGTTCATCCTATACTCCTACACGTTCTACAGTGCCAAGAAGGTTCAAATCATTCTTTCATGCATGTTTTATGGGTGAATGTTATGTAGGGTTCCAAGCAGACGCAACTACTGCGAAAATGAACAAGTACTGAATTATTACGAGCAGTAGGGTTATTTAATATATTGGTTAATTTTAGCATAGTCCAATAATTATATTAATTAACATTGACAGTTCAGTTCATTGGCGACATAGTGAATGGAAACTAGATACACAAGACGTTCATGATCTAGAAATCTCTTGAAAAACTTGAAACATCTTACCACGAAGTTGAAACATTTATTTGGTAAATCTTGATAAGATCTTATTACTCTAAATCAGAAATCGTTTATAAAAGCAAGAAAATCTTCGGAATGTTCGGTTATAGTTAGACCAAAACGACAAAATCTATATGCTTTTTTTTCTTCTTCGCCATCGTCGGTCTTTTCCGTTTTTAAACACAAGGAATCTTCGGAATGTTTGGTTTCAAACGTTTGGTTTTTTACGTAAGAAATCTTCGGTACGCTCGGTCTTTTATGTTCGGTACGTTCGGATTTAAAGACTTGATGATTTTGAGTATGTTTGGTTTCTTAGATTCGGCAATTCAATTTTCAACGTAAGATATTGTCTCCTAGAGGGTCATTTGAAACTCCTGCGATTGGGAAGTTATCATATTATTGGACTGCATCATAAAAAAATCTCAAATTCTTTATAGGAAAAACTGACGCTTTACGTTTATAAAAGGACATACCAGATTAGAGAAGCTGAACACACAAACTCTTAGCAACGCAACATTTTAACAATTTTTTAAGTTCGAAATCAAACATACCGACTCGAAGAAACCGCAAAAACCGACCAAACAGAAGGAGCATACTGTCAATTTCTAACTTTTGAAATCTAACATAATGAACAAACATACCAACGTTTATTTTCGCGGAAAATCGAACATACCATGCTTTTCTTGAGTCGTTTTTTTTCGGTCTTCTGGATTAGGTCAACAATAGCTAACAAAATTTCTTAATAGCTCTTGTAATGATCCAGGTAAGTCTTTATAGCATTTTCGGTTTCATTACTTTAGTGAGAGCCCTCTTGGTGGTGGTCTTGTATGAGTTGTGTACTGTATACGCACTCAGCTTGCATTTACTTAAAATATATGATTAGAGTGGGCAAATAGTAATGAATGAGGATAAATACAACGGTCATGCGTTAATTTTTCAACTCCAACTTTGATTTTGCGACACCACGTTTTTAAGCAATATAGATTCATGCTAACTTGCTAGGCAGCATGCTCTTTTATTATTTTACAAAACTCGCTACTTTAAAATACAAAATAAGTTTAAATTTTTTATAATCAAAACAATAGGCCCATGTTAGGGGGTCTATTCAGATGCAACTACTGTGAAAATGGACCAGCACTAGATTCGAACCAGCATCTCTTACTTGCAAGCCTAGTGTGCTACCCAATTACACCAACTGGTCTTAAGCTCTCGAACTTGGGCATCTCTTATAACCCGTTCTTACGTTCTTTCTTGTTCCTCAAGGCTTCATTTCTCTAGCCAAGTATACGTTGAACAAGTAGAGCTTCTTGTCAAGCTATGTCAAGCTTATCTTATGCACAATTTACATTAGGTTGTTCTCTTTCAACCTTCTAACAGCCCAAATGTTGGATCGTAAGTTAAAGCAGTCAAAAATCAAATTGCAAGATTTTAAAAGATACTCGTTTCAAAATCACCTTTTTATGTGTGAGTATCACCAAACAGGAAAACTGTCTGACCAATCATATTTTTCTAGTACTAGAAGAGATCCGGTGTCTCCTAATTTCGAGCCTAGTAATGATCTAAGCATTACAGCAACTGTTCCTAAGATACCGAAGATTGGCGTTGTTTTCTGTTACAAGCCTCATCTCTCTAACAATATAGAGATGAAGCGCTTAACACTTGTTTACGCTTAACAAGTAAAGCATTTTTTCAAGTTATGACAAGCTTATCTTGTGTACAAATTCCGTTTGGTTTGTTGTTCTCTATTAACATTATAACACAAGCTGACATAAATTGTACCAAGTAAAAACCCGGGCTCAAAACTGACCTCTGAGTGCACCCTTTTTAGCCATGATCTTATTTGACAAGTGCTCTAAATTTGGTTTTGGTGCGTCCAATAATCAGTTCAAAAATTTAGTCTGAACGCATTTATAGTACACGTATTTATAGATAAAATGGGCGCACTATAATGCCAGATCAGAGATTAAATCTGACGCTTAAAAATCTCATTAGTTCTTTGTTGCAATGGCTGGTATTCTAATCAAAGGTGGATCGGAACTTAGGAGAGGTCTGATCGACGACACAAAAACGCGTGCACAAAAATTTCCGTCCCACTAAATTCTGAAAAAAAACTTTCTTTCAATTATTTACCACATACATTCAATGGAATAATAAATATATCTCGACGCATTCACTGAAATTCTTTAAATAATTCACTGCTTTTACGTAAATTCTAGAAATAATTTACAGCATCACTTCTCATCAGAGAGCAATTTTTAGTAGTTTACAGCACGTATTCACTGAAATTATAAAAATATTCCACCGCATTCACTTCAATTCTGAATGTAACTCACCGAATTCATCAAAATTCTATGAAAGATTCACGGCATTCTTCAAAATTCTAAATCAATTCCCATCACTCACTTAGTTTCTAGAAATAATTCAGAGCATCATTTCTAAACAAAGAGTCATCTTTTAGTAAATTACCGAATGCATTCAAATAAATTATCAAAATATATCACCGCATTCACTGAAATTCTGAAAATAATTCACCGCATTCACTGAAGTTCTATAAATAATTCACGGCATTCACCAAAACTCTAAAATAATTCACAGCATTCACTTAAATTCTAGAAAAAATTTACAGCGTCAATTCTCAACAGAGTTTTTTTTCAATAATTTACCGCATGTATTCACTGAAATTATAAAAAAATATCACCGCATTCACTGAAATTGTGAAAGTAATTACCTTATTCACTTAGATTCTAGAAATAATTAACAGCATCAATTCTGAACAAAGAGTCATTTTTCAATAGTTACCCGCACGTATTCACTGAATTTATAAACATATTTCATCTCATTCACTGAAATTTTTAAAAATAATTCACCACATTCAGTTAAATTCTAGAAATAATTTACAACATATATTCTGAACAAAATGTCTTTTTTTTCAATAATTTTCCGCACGCATTCAATGAAATTATAAAAAAATATTTCACCGCATTCACCGAAGTTTCAAAAATAATTCACAGCACTATACGGCATCTTTCAGTTCTAATTCGCCAGGGACGGGAGTTTCTTCTCAATGCAATTTTCATGATTATAATCAAAAGTTAAACACTTACACCTCAATCCATATGAATGAAAGCTATCGTTTTTAAATTTATATTGAAAGGATAACTCACATTTCGTCAATTCATACTAGAATATTCAGTCCTGGTTCCTGAACTCAAATTTTTTTAGCTCACTGCTGGCTTGAATCGACCTCTTCAATCTACAAATGCAACAGGAGCCAACATAAACAATCAAAACAACAACAACATGAACCCTGTCAACAACATCAGTGGGGGGTGTGTTGGGATCGGAGGGGGTGGAAGCAACTGCCAGGCTGGTTAGTACCACTGTATCCGGACAGAACAAATACCCCCCCCCCCGCCGACAAAACTGTCCAATAAATGTGTAGGCTTTTATTTTTTGTCTATTTTCAGTAGATTTTATTACTAGGATTGTTCTTCGACTAGGAATATTTTGCCGTGTGGGGCAGTTTTGTCGGGGCTTTGTTTGTCTGGTACTGTTTTGTCTTCCTCACAAATTTTATTTGATTTGAGTAATATAAAAAATTTTGTGTTTTCAAACAGATCATATAGTTATATTGAGATTATCAGAAAACTCAGTGTCTTACAATTATCCATTGGTTCAATTGAATTTTTTTTTTGAAAAAAAACCATGAAGTTGTTAAAAAATGGTTATATATCAAGTTCAGAATCAGTTTATTGTCAAATTCTTATCCTAAAACGTCTACATATCCAACTAATATATTTTATTCCAGGCTATCAACTCACACTAGCTCAGCAGCCCAGCTCAAATCAATCGGGACAGCCATGTGGGCAGCAGGTGATGCGACCCAGGGCCAGACAGCAACCACAGCTGAAGATAGCAAAGACTTGTCTGGTCGCAACTTTCGTCAGATTCCTACTCTGGCTGCCATATGTTATCCATCTGGTCAGACTCTCCGTTCGACAGGCCTCTGGATATGCCCCGTTGGGGGATGTAAGTATCTTAATCGTCGTTCACAAACTTAAAAGAGATGTAATGACCGCCATTGACTTCAGAGTATTTCGCCATTTTGATTTTGAAATACGTAAGTCGCCATTTTAACTTGATTTATAATCACTCGGTTGTAAAGTCGGGTCTTTCCCATTATAGCCCCCCAGCGTAGTGGTCAGATAAACTATAGCCCCCCCCCCCATCATGATAGTATACCATAATGGGGGGCTATAATTTCATGGGGGGCTAAATTGGAAAGACCCGTAAAGTCATGATGTAAAACAGATGTGTTAGAACGATAATTGATGTAATTTGGAAACAAAAATGGAAACCAACAATTATTATAAGTGAAAAGGATCAAGGTTGGGCCAGCATTTTGAGACGAAATCTTGTTTTCCCATTTTAAGTAGAGACACATATAAACGGAAACCGCCGGGGTGATTCAGGACTTTTTGTCGTATCTGATAATGCTGTCTCGCAAGATGTCGGTTAGGTTATTTATGTTCTTATCAGATCTGATGAGAGAAAAATCCGATCCAACACAAAAAAAAATCATCTTATCAGATCTTGCACGTTAAAACCAACATCATCTTATCAGATGTTATTCAATACAAATTATGCCTTATGAGATCTCACTCTACAAAACTTCTGTCTTATCTGATCTTATATACGCTATGTTACCCAAAAGCTACGTACACCTAAATATTTTCTAAAAAACAAGAAAAACATCAAATAATATAACTTTTTGAGTTCAAATTTGTTCTCTAATAACGCGTCACTACACCTTTAGCTTTTTTAACGTCTAGTATATAGACGGTTTGTATAGTTTTCATACAGGTTTCTCACGACGTTTGCGTCAATTTCATTCCAAATTTCATACACTTTTTTTTCTAAATTTTACCAAAAAAACTGTCTTTCGTAATCGTTGCTTCAAAATTGCACATAAATTTTCAATAGGATTCAGATCTGGTCTGTATGCTGGCATCTGGAAATTGTATTGTGGCGAGAGAAAGCGTTATGAGCCATTCTTATGCGCTCCAGTGCGTTTTTGGAATCTTTCAAAACATCGGCAACTAACTTTCTCTCTGATTTTTTTTACAATTCTGGGAGTCTTCCGCTCGATTTTTGGGCCTCGAAACTCGTTTTTCAAGCAACGTTTGTATGCATACTGTGCACTGGATCTTGATTTCAAGTTGACTTGTTTTTGTTTTTTAAACCACGAAAATCTGACATCTCGTAGCGTAACAACTTGGCAAACGGTGAAAGAACAAGAAAGAATTAACAATCTTTTCTGTTTAAGCGGAGAAAGTGAGAATGAAATTTCTCTCAAATTTCTAAATTTCACACCTTTTTTCACGCCTTAGGGCAAATCATGCTTATGAAGCACTACTCATGCTTTAAAAGCAGAAATCATGCTGTATGTAGCTTTTCGGTACCATAGTGTAATTCCATAGTAATTCCACTTTATATGTTGTCTTTTCAGATGTCATCTTGGGGACTTTTTTATTGTGCAAGAAATGGTTCAGGGACTTTTCATTATTTCAGATTTAGGCTTTTTTGTTCTATTTTTTTTGCCTTCTCCATTTTTTCAATTTGAACTCCGCAGCATGAACGGTGTAAAATCAATAAATGATGAGCATCTGAGCGGAATACAGACGCGCTATAAGCTGATGCGATAATTCAGAGCGCTAAAAGTTTTTTCAGTTGAATAGCTATGCAACCGAACTTCCTGCTGAAGGGTTTAAAGAACAACCTCAAAAACTCTGGTTGTCTTTTTTTTCATTCAGTTTATAGTAACACTCTTACTATAATGTAATATAAAAACAAATATTTTCACCCCAAAATGTTATACATCCCTAATTTTGGGTAATAGTTCTAAAATTTGCGTCAAGAACCAACTAAATAAAGAAATTTATTCTTCCGACACACTTTAGTGGGGGGAGGAAATATATATTTAACTGGGCTTTTTAATTGTTCGGTCAATTTAATTTTGGCGGATCAATATATTCATCGTACAGGATTGCGTGTGGTATCAATAGAAAACTTGTCGAGCGTACATTTTCAAACTAAAAAGTTCTTTTTTTCTTTTCTGGAGTTATGAGGATCATTATATTTGCGAACACTAGCCCAACTTCCTTTGTTTTGTTCACATTTTTTTAAATTTTGGCTTAAATTTTGATCAATTTTTGATAAAATATGATGAAAAATGTTGGCAGTGGTATTGTTGGTTTTACATGTAAAAAAGAAGAGAGTAGTGAACTGTTTGTGCCCACTTTTTGTCAAAATTTTCAACTAGTGAAAAATTTGAAAATTGAGCACTTTTTTCCGATATATTGCTACTTGGCCTACTTTATCCAGTTTGAACGGTAGTGCAGATATAAAATCCGCTGACGCCATATTCCGTTACTCATATATAGGCTAGTAATGCCTCCTAATTTAATTGGTTTCTAAAAATTGAGGAAATAGCATTTTTGCGGTCTTTCTGTAAATTAAACCAAAATTTATGAAAAAAAATGCATAAGTTAATTTTTGTATATCAAGATTTTCAGTTGCCAAAAAAGTATTACAAAAAATGTAGTGGAATTGAGTTAATTAACAGCCCAGCAACGATAGCAAAGCAAATTTTGGTCTCCTTGTTGAGTTTTGCTACGATAACGGAATCGGATTGCATTTTTGGTCTAGCTTTTTTAAAACATTTTTATGGCTCCGACAAATTGTTTTCAGTAAATGTTTTCAGTAAATTTTCAACTTTCTAGTTAAATCAATAAACCCTGTAACGTTTGTTATAATTTTTATTCAAATGGAGAAGCAGCAAGAGCAAGGTCATTTGTGGTCTAGTTATGAAAGTTCATCATTCGAAATTTATTTGCATTTTGATTGGACGTTGTATGTTCTCTTGAAATACTGTTGCCTTTTTCTGATTTAATTAAGGACCAGTGGTTTCATATCAAACCTCAATTACCGCACGATCAAAAAGACAGGAAAAGAAGACCAGTAAACGTGCATGATAAATTCAGCGAAAAGCGTCTTGTTTCTTGCCTTCAACACCTTATGAATAAAAAACTCGCGAACTTTTTACTTCTATTTCAAGTGTGAATGTGTAGTCTTTTAATTTGAGTCTAACTAATGACATGAACCATTGGCTTCCTTAGCAGTAACTGTTAATTGTACCAAACTCATAATTGTTTGGTAGAGATGTTACGGTTGTTATGTCCAAGGGTTTAAAATTTTTTTTCAAAAAATTAATTGTTTTTTAGATTTGCCAATTTCAATTTTTTTTCAATCTTTAAGCGTAGTCTTATTAAAGAGAGAGGTCGCATTTTTCCAAGCTAATTATATTGTATTCTTAATTGTTATTGTATTAGTTCAATAACTGTTTTTAATACGTTGATACTAGGTTGTTTTCAAGGAGTATTCATAAGTTTACTTTTTTTTCAACTTTTTCAATTTTTTAATTTCTCGTTTGCTGTCTGTTTGCTTGAATGTGGGGAGAATGGATGCATACTTTCCATGTGTGGAAAAAAATGGGGTGATGAAAACTGATTTTTTAAACTGTTGATCTGCTGCATTGATAAACATATTCTTGGTAAGCAAGTTCATTGTTAATTCATTATTCCCCAAAAAAAATCCAGCAAACGTAAAATTTGCTAAGTATCTCTTAGATCCCGCTGAGCTGTGTAACATAGATGCAATAAATCACCGTTTCTTGTATAAGCCAGGTACTAAGAATAATCAGTGCTCTAAAAAATGAAGATTTTACTATCAATATTGATCTGTGATTTAAGTCACCGGATTGGTCTCAAAAATTTAGATATGTAATTGTTTTTCTAAGAAGTTTTGATCTTAGGGCCTGAATTTTGCCTTTTTTTTCTGTTTAAAATTGCTTAAGATGGCCTACCTATCAACCAATTCGTTTTCTTTCCTGATCTAAGGTCTTTTTCTGCATCATAAAAATTATCCACATTTATGACTTTTTTAACGTGTCACAATATAGAAAATGCATTGTTTGCTTAATCTCATAGGGCACTAAAATTATTTTCCAAGAAATACATCGAGGTCATGTTGATTAATTAAATCGGTAAGTTAAATTTGATTAAATTGTCTCTTCGTAATTAAATTCTCTACTCTAGTACAACTGAAAGATCTGCTTCTGTTTTTAGACTCCTCATGCAATACAAATAGTATGCACATTATTTTTGGGCACACATTTTTTGCCATGCATACTTGCTAGCATGACTTTTCTATATCTATGAGCTCAAAAGTTTTTTCAGTTCTAGAATATTACATGCACAAGAATGATAAGAAGGTTAATGTGTCTGTTGAAATCATCTTCTGTATATTATCAGACAAAAACTGAAGGTAATCTCTTCTGATAATTAAGAGAGCCGTAAAATTTATTAGTTATTACGGCCATCTTTTATTACAGCGAGTCTATAAACATAAGTCTACTGTTTGTCACTGATAAGTATAACAAAAACGCTTCTTATATGTGAAGCAAAAATGTGCCAACATTTGTTTAGATTGTTAATTAATCACGCCTCTGTGAGTAAAAATACCTGTGCTAAAATTAAGTAATGCATATGATGATCATATTTGTTACAGCAAAAATTTTATACGTTTAATCTACGAAACAGAAAAGTTAATTTGATCAGAGTTATTGTCTGGGGGAGAGATGGGAGGATTGACGGGTTTAAGGCAATCTGAAAATTGCAATTAATAAAGAGCAAATGTGTTTAAAACTTTGCCTTTCAAATCATTCCGGGCAGATCAAATTATTCCGACGGCTCAGGAAATAGAGTGGGCAAAACTATTTCCAATACGAGAGTCTACCGGTACCCAAAAAAATCTTCCAAAAAAGGCGCTGGCGCTTTCATGTACCGCCTCAATGCGGAGAGCGATTAATTTTTGGGAAAGTGGTTTCCGAAAAAATAAGAGCCTTAAAATGAAAAATAGGATCAAGTGAATGTAAAACGTAGTTACTTTCGGCTGCAAGGGCCAGTTTTAAGCGATTTATAAAATGAAGGATTAGTCTGCCGCATATTTCTTTGCGGAACGGGCTTCCAGCGTAAAAGTGAAAACCACTAATTGAAACTTCCATATGAGGCACAGCCTTTTCGACCGCGAAATGCGAAAACATATTTCACAAGCACAATGTATTAACATTGGAAAAGTAAAAGCTGGTTAAAAACGAGTAAATTAACTCTCCAAACTTGGTACACGTAGACGCTCGTAATGTCTTAGTTTAAATAGTTTAAATAACCTAAACCATTAAGAGATCTTTAACAGCTATTACGAAACCTAAGAGGTCTAGAACAATGTGAAAGCCTATTTCAGTAACTGTTACAGAAACGAAAAAATATTGTATGAAATCATTGCCGTGTACGGTTTCAAACGAATCGAAATATTCAAGAGCTTCGGAATATTTGGTTTCCTCTTTGTCTTCTTCGATTTAGTACATTCAAAATTTTCCGTATGTGCTCTTTTAAAAAGTAAGAAAGCTTCTGTATTTTGAAAACATATGCTTGTTTGGAATTGGTATGCTTTCTTTGAAATGTAAAAAAATGACTACGAGGAACTGAACATGCCGAATCTTGGAAACCAAATATAAGAAAAAGCACATACCAACGGTTATCTTACTTTTAAAACCTAATATACTGAATCGAAGAACATGCTGACAACCATCTTACGTTTAATACCAAACATACCAAAGCTAAGTACAACCGAACATACCGACCAAGATTTTACGTTTACAATCAAACATACCGAATCTAAGAAACCGAACATAACGATGATGTCTTGCGTATAACACTGAACAAAGCGATGATTGTATGCAGTTAAAAACCGATCATGAAAAACCAGAACGAACCAAAATGCACCATGAAACACTCTATGGTATTCTTGTCTTTGAAATAATGTAAAAATTGCGGCGAATCCATGAGAGGAAGAAAAAAAGTTTCGATTCTCTTTTTGCGAGTTGCCAACAATAATATCCGCAACTTTTTAGACTAGGATTTTTTTACAAAAAATTATGACTCACAGCATGGAGATCCGAATCTTGAGCTGGTAAAACTAGTACTGAATTAAAAACTTTGCCTACTGGGCTAACTGGAATCTAGAAAAAATTCGCTGCATGTCTATCTAAAATTGGTTTAAGCATTAAATTAAAAGATAAATTGCAATACAAAACGAATTTTACAAGTTTTGATGATTAATTGATTCAGTTCATGTTCAGTTCAAACAACTTCTCAAACTCAAAAAGGTGTGAGTTTAATATGTTACATTTACCATATTTTAGCACAATTTGAAAAAAAAATTAATGTGCTTGGTTTGTTGCAGCGTTCTCGTGGAGAGATGATAGTGGACATGTTCCTTCCTGATCTGACAATCATCGCCTCCTGCACTAACCCTATCGTCTTCATCACAATGTCTCCACCTCTCAAACGACGACTCAAAAACCTATTCATTGGTAAGACTATCAATGAATAAACACTTCATATGCAATATGGTACCAAAAGCTACGCACAACTGAAGAGTTCTTAATTTTTTTTTGCCAAACATTTTGGTCACCTCTAATTTTCTCTCATATATTAATGATTTCTCGAAAAGAGTAAAAAATAACTGTGATGTGGTCCCACTTGTGGACGTTTTTGTCTTTGATATGACAGTACGGCTTTTTTTTTACAAGTTGAAACTAACAAACGACTGATAGTTTGGACAAAAAGAACATCATGAGTCCTGTTCAAAACATCCTATATCCAGGAACTCAACTTGATTTCAAGTTGACTTTGAAGCTCATTTGGACATTTTCCAGAGGAGTTGGTTATAGCGTTTTGTTCCTTAAACCCTCTAAGATTCCACATATCACTAGGATAGAATTTAACTGTATTCTATTGAATCGTTGTCTCTCAGTCTGTTAATCTTTCAGTCAGTAGAATTTTTGTACTGCATTCCTTCATTATCCTTTGTAAACTAAAAATCCTCAGCGTATAAATTGACAAAAATCGAGGTCCAAAAATGTTTGCTGGATGCGCAGAAAACTTGATTGATGCCACGATGATTCGATCAAACTGATATTTTGCTAGCTGTTTTAATCATAATAATGTTACACTTAACTAGACTCCATACGAACGTGATGCACTTCGGATCATCAAAAAAAATTTTGGAAAGTGCAGGCAACTTGCTAATTGAATGGATCAAAAGCACGAAACAGGTTAATATACAGAAATTAAAACAGAAAAATGACGACATACGATGTTATATAAGGTCAATGGGTTCCAAAAGATATAATCATGAATTAACAAAGTTTTTGAGAACGCAAATTGGAATTGTTCCCTTGAATGGAAACTTGTTTTTGATGTATCTATTTTTAACAACGGACGGCCAAGCATGAAACAATAATTATCCTTAAATATCTTACAATTTATATTTATCTACTATTTCAACTAGTTAAATCAATGATCATTAGTTTCAACTATTTAGATTAACAAGTAAAAGTTTAAGCTTTGATTTTATTTGTGAAATTTCCGTTTGAGTTGAAAAAAATAGAAAATTTAGAAATAAGGTTCCGATTAGGTTCAACGATGTTTTTGACTTAATTGTCATCCAAGTAAATAGCTAAAAGTAAATGGCTAAAAGTAAATAGCTATTAGCTAAGAAATATTTAAAAGACAATATATCAAAAATGAATGATGAATTGTGGATATTTATTAGTTTATATTACCAAATATGTATTAGAAGGCTTTAGAAAGTCTCTTAGTAGCTCCCTAAATAAAAAATTTCTAGCTTCACTCAAAAAATTCAGACCCAAATTTTGGACACAATTTTTAATCATGGGACTCTAATTGAACATAAAGAGTACCTCATTTGCAAAGATCCACGATGAGGCCGAAATTGGCCTTGCCAGAACTGCGCTGCTGTTAAAAAGGGAATTGTTCTAATAAATTGCGTAATAGTATTTTTGACGAAAAAGATGGCAAAGAAAATAATGCAAAGAAATAAAGAAATATAATGTAACAAAATAAAGAAAAGGTAATATAACAGAAATAAATCATGCTTTTTTAAGAACAATTATCAATTTAAATTAGCATAGGGCCGCTAAAATGTTAGATCCAGAACACTTTCTTAGGAACCGGAGATAAAAATAGGGCATATGTGAGTAAACAAAGATTGTGTTTGCATTTTTTTTGTCTGCACTAACGGTCAAACTGGACAAAGTGGACCAAATCTGAATATAAGATGCCAATTTTTATTTTTGAAAAATGAAAAATTCTGATTTTTGAAAAAATTCAGAATATATGCAAAAAATTAGCCAGAACACTTGGCTCAATACGATCAGAAATTCACTTTCATCTTTCAACGCAAAACCAATGAGACTATCATTAACACTTTTATCATATTTTTAGCAAAAACTTATCAAAATTTATTCCAACATTCCAAAAAAATGGAACAAAACCTCCGTAACTCCTCGGAAAATGCGAAATCGAAAAAAAATGTCTTCAATTTAAAATTCTACGCTAAAAAGGTTTTCTATTGATACCACTCAAAAGCCAGTACGATAAATATATCGATAAGCAAAAATTGTCTGAACCAAAAAAAACATTTGAGCGTATTGTTTCTCCCCCACTAAAACGGGTCGGAATAATTATAATTTGTAAGAGGCTGCATATGATCTCTAAAAATCTCTTAGAGCATCATATTTTTGTGAAAAAATAAAATGTTCCTCATAGCACAAAATAATGGCTTTGAATTAACTGATTTTTAGTGAGCGACCTCTGAAATAAAATTGGCATACAGATCCTCTTAATTTTCCTTGATTTTTGTCACAACAATTAAGCTTTAATAGTAGTTGAAATTAATAGCAGCAGTTGTTTCAAAGGGCTTCACTGGCGTTGATTATGTTTCAGGCTTGTCGATTTTATTTTGCTGTTCCTTCCAAATTTAAACCTCTACCTTTATAGGGGTGAAGAAATACTGCTGTTGTTGCTGTCCATTTCTGGTGCCATGTTGTCGCCATAATGGAAGACACGATTCTGTCAATGCAACTGTAGGAGTCCCTACGGCCACTGGGACGCAAGGTCCCCTCTCCAGCACCCTACCCCCCACCAACAACAACAATCACTGCCCCTATCTCCCCACCCTCACCGGGGGGCTGGACCCACTAAAGCCAAGTACGGTCGAACATGAAAGTAACAACCACGTCATCAGCAAGAATAACAACCACGACAATGGTAATTTACACCGGATTAGGATGATGACCTTAATGTGACCAATCTTCATTATGATTTATTGATATATTGGTTCTAATCTCTCCCCCCCCCCCCCCCCCCCCCGTGAAGTAACGGTACAACACGTTACAGTTACATATAGCGCGTTACTATGTTATAAAAAATAACATATGCGCGGGGGCGCGGGGGGGGGGGGGGGTGGGGTCGAAACAGAAAATAGATCCCATTTAATTCCCCATTAACAAAAAACTGCGATAATATGCATTGTGAACTAACCAATACGTTTTTTTTTTCATCTGATAATGACATTTACATGCAACAAAAAGGTGGGAATCATAACTTACGTCATTTTTTTTACATTTTATGTTTAAAAACAGAAAGTGGATAATAAGTTAGCTCACATTTTCCTATCAAAACTTTTGGGTTTTTGTACTCTTGAAAATTGATCTCTGCAAATCACGTTAGTTTGATTATATGTGAGATGATTATTCAAAAATTTGCAGAAGTTATTTTTTCCTTTGTTTTGTATCCCGTCCATTCTAAGTTTATTACATAGACGGTGTCATTAATTTTTTATCCAAAAAAGTGAAATTCAAACTTGAATTTTTCGAATGCCTTAGGAAATTGCCGTAGTAATTAATAAAACCTTTGCATGTAAATGCTCATCATTTTGTGTCTCAACTTTTCGATTTTGCTAAATATTCAAGTTCCTATCTTTTGAAATAATGATGACAATATCCATGTTAAAATACTCCTAGAGAAAATTTTCTGTTTACTAAGAAAACAGTGGTTGTGTCTTGGAGTGTGAAGCTGCACCCAACGCTACAGTCCGTTGCTGTGTATAAAATGAAACTAGTAAAAGGCGAAAAAAAATACTCGGATTAGTAAGTGAGTTCCGTTTTATAACTAGTTTTGTTGGATGAGAGAGAGAAAGAGCGCGTTTAAAGCTGTATCTGCCGAATTTTTTTTTTAAACCTAAGATATTTTGCCGTATAAGGTAATTAGAAGGATGTTTGTAAGTTTTATCAAAAGAAAATCGAAGCTATAGTTTCCAATTAAGGCGATGAAGAGGTAATAAATCTGATTTGCTTGAAAGTGCCATTTTGTTGATAGCAACGGTACCACATTGACCTCTCCTAAAATTGCGGGTCATTTATTTTGTGAGCAACTCTTTGACGAGGCATTAAATACGAACCAAAAAACACCATTTTTTCTGAATTTGTTTTTGTTTTTTCAACAAAACACTGCTATTTTGACACAATTTAAAACAATTCTTTAAGACAAAACTTTGTATGGAAGTTGCATATGTTGAATAGCAAAATACGCATATGGTGGCTAGTATTTTCAGACTATAATAATATAAGAAGAAATCAGAATAATCATTAATTTTTTGTCCAAAGGTTTAAGTTTGCGGCTGAGTTCTTTTGGACGTTATTTGTATTTTTGTCGTTTTCTTTTGACTTTTGCCCGTACGTTCCCAGGTAACTGATATTTGATCTTTCTGTGACAGTATTTGAACTGCTGTAGCTAAATCTTGTTAAGCTATCATCCTTTTTCAATCTTGTTTACAAAAGTTGTTTGAATGACTAATCTAGAAACAAAACTTTGTGGAAATACATTAAGTTCTTCAACCACCTGCAGTCATCTTGAAAGTTTGTTTATAATAACTTGACGTTTTCCAAGATAGAGTGTGAACAAAACATATCACAACAAATCGAGTTATCTAATTCATTTCCGTATTAGCATTATGGCAAGAGATGATTTCATTTTTTTTATAACCGTAGTAAATATTACCGCATAAAGTAATTAGAATCAGGTTTGTAAGGGTTTAAAAAGAAAATCCGATTTATATTTTTGGATTAGGGCCACCAAGAGGTAATTAAATCTGATTTACCCAAATGTTCCACTTTATTCATAAAAACAGTACCACAATGACCACTACTAATAATGCTGGCTATCTAGTTTTCAATAAAATCTTTGACGAGTCATTGAGCAAATATAGCAGTTTCTTTTCGTTTTTTTGTTTTTTCTAAAAAGTATCGCTGTTTTAACTCAATTTAAACTCATTCATTAAGTCAAACTCGGTTTTTAAATTGCAATTGCAGAATAGCCATCTGATTGCTAGTATTTATATACCTCATCAATTTGAAAAAATAGGAAGACAGTTCGTTTAATTGATTTTTTTGACCGACGGGTTGAGCTTGAGGCTTAGTTCTTATGGGCGTTATTTTGTATTTGCGTTCCTTGCTTTTGATTTTTACGCGTACAGTCCCAAGTAAACTATACCTGATCTTTTTGTGACAATCTTTGGAACGCTGTAGCAAAATCTTGTTGAGCTATAATCTTTTTTCCATCTTGTTTACAATGTTACATGTCTCCGTGATTAATCTAGACAAAAAACTTTTGAAATAAACTGAATTCTTCAACCACCTGCATCGACCTACAAAGTTCTTTAATAATAGCCGGACGCTTTCCAAGCTATAGTCCAATCAAAATTTATTCCGTGAAAAAATGTTGGAAGATTGAGAGAGAACAGACTAATGTGAATTGTGCATAAGATAAGCTTGACAAGAAGCTCTACTTGTTCAACGTATACTTGGCTGGAGAAATGAAGCAGCCTTGAGGAACAAGAAAAAACATCAGAATGGGTTCTAAGAGATGCCCATGTTCGAGAGCTTAAGACCAGTGGGTGTATTGGTTAGCCAAATAGGCCTGCAAATAAGAGATGCTGGTTCGAATGCAGTTGTGTTCCATTTTTAAACTAGTTGTGCCTGCTTAGATCCCTTTACATAAAATCAAGAATTATTGTCCGTTTGATTATGAGGAATATGACAGGAGGCGTTTAACAACGAGGGATAATTTTAGCACTGGAACCTGTAGAAGCCAGTCCACTGCAGTCAAATTTGACAGTAGACAAAGGCGATAAGGACGGGGCAGACTTTCACTCACTCGCACATGGGTCTCAAAACCCTCAACCTCATCTATGCGCCCCGCCCTATGACAGCAACCGATCTCGGAGCATCACGTCTGAACACGGGGTGGAAATGCACTCCGTCAAGGAGGAACAGCGCACAACTGATGAACAGGAGGTGGACGAGGTCCCACCTCCACCTCCACCTCCTCCGCCCTCATCAAGTGGATTAACATTAACAAATGAAAATGTTCGCGAAACTAAAGATGATATGCGCGTTTCTGATGTTTAACTGTTTTTTTACTATAAAACTTGAAAAACTATGGATTTTGTAACCCGAAATTTATATCGTCCATATACCCCCCCCGCCGCCCCGCCGACTTATCAAATGTGATTTGGATTTGAATCTAATACACCCCATTGCCCGCATGGTTACATTAGTTTACTCGATAGCTGGTAACCAATTATCTTTTGCGATAATTCAGTTAAGTTAAGTGGAGTCGGATGGCCGAATTTTTTGTAAGAGTTGCAATTTTCAGCAGTGAAACTTTTTCACCGCATTCCATTCACTTTAGTGCATACATTTTCTAGCAATTTTTATTGCTTCTTGCTGAAACCTCGGCCTAGGAGGGGGGGGGTATTTTGATTGTGCAATGGAGGTTTAATAATAGTATCAGTATCCGTTCCGTTTGTGAACCACCTACCCCTCCCCTCTTTTCGCAGTTTCTTTTCGTTTTTTTGTTTTTTCTAAAAAATATTGCTGTTTTAACTCAATTTAAACTCATTCATTAAGTCAAACTCGGTTTTTAAATTGCAATTGCAGAATAGCCATCTGATTGCTAGTATTTATATACCTCATCAATTTGAAAAAATAGGAAGACAGTTCGTTTAGTTGAATTTTTTGACTGACGGGTTGAGCTTGAGGCTCAGTTCTTATGGGCGTTATTTGTATTTGCGTTCCTTGCTTTTGATTTTTACGCGTACAGTCCCAAGTAAACTATACCTGATCTTTTTGTGACAATCTTTGGAACGCTGTAGCAAAATCTTGTTGAGCTATAATCTTTTTTCCATCTTGTTTACAATGTTGCATGTCTCCGTGATTAATCTAGACAAAAAACTTTTGAAATAAATTGAATTCTTCAACCACCTGCATCGACCTTCAAAGTTCTTTAATAATAGCCGGACGCTTTCCAAGCTATAGTCCAATCAAATTTTATTGCGTGAAATAATGTTGGAAGATTGAGAGAGAACAGACTAATGTGAATTGTGCATAAGATAAGCTTGACGAGAAGCTCTACTTGTTCAACGTATACTTGGCTGGAGAAATGAAGCAGCCTTGAGAAACAAGAAAAAACATCAGAATGGGTTCTAAGAGATGCCCATGTTCGAGAGCTTAAGACCAGTGGGTGTATTGGTTAGCCAACTAGGCCTGCAAGTAAGAGATGCTGGTTCGAATACAGTGGTGTTCCATTTTTAAACTAGTTGTGCCTGCTTAGATCACTTTACATAAAATCAAGAATTATTGTCCGTTCGATTATGAGGAATATGATACGAGGCGATTAAACATCGATGGATACTTTTTAGCACTAGAATCTGTAGAAGCCGGTCCACTGCACTCAAATTTGACAGTAGACAAAGGTGATAAGGACGGAGCAGACTTTCACTCACCCGCAGATGGGTCTCAAAACCCTCAACCTCATCTATGCGCCCCGCCCTATGACAGCAACCGATCTCGGAGCATCACATCTGAACACGGGGTGGAAATGCACTCCGTCAAGGAGGAACAACGCACAACTGATGAACAGGAGGTGGATGAGGTCCCACCTCCACCTCCACCTCCTCCGCCCTCATCAAGTGGATTAACATTAACAAATGAAAGTGTTCGCGAAACTAAAGATGATATGCGCGTTTCTGATGTTTAACTGTTTTTTTACTATAAAACTTGAAAAACTATGGATTTTGTAACCCGAAATTTATATCTTCCATATACCCCCCCCCCCCGCCGCCCCGCCGACTTATCAAATGTGAATTGAATCTAATACACCCCATTGCCCGCATGGTTACATTAGTTTACTCGATAGCTGGTAACCAATTATCTTTTGCGATAATTCAGTTAAGTTAAGTGGAGTCGGATGGCCGAATTTTTTGTAAGAGTTGCAATTTTCAGCAGTGAAACTTTTTCACCGCATTCCATTCACTTTAGTGCATACATTTTCTAGCAATTTTTATTGCTTCTTGCTGAAACCTCGGCCTAGGAGGGGGGGGGGGGTATTTTGATTGTGCAATGGAGGTTTAATAATAGTATCAGTATCCGTTCCGTTTGTGAACCACCCAACCCCCCCCCCCCCCCCCCACCCAGTACGTTATGCACCCCCAGTAACAGAGCACGTGGTGCCATTACATACGAAATCATTATATGAAAATATGGCACATGCGCTTGGAGGGTGCAAATAGTATGCACCCACTAAGATGGGGGGAGGCAAAAACAGAAAATATCCGTATTTTATTGCGTAGATCAGAGTACTGTTATATACACTTTTATTGCAAAAATGGCTCCTAAGTGCAAAACAGCTTTATCATTGCAATTCAACTATGAACTCAGTTTGAAATATATCATTTAAAAATAAGCAGAAGAAGGAATATTACTAAATTTATAGTTAGTTGCGAAGTCATCTTGCACCAAAGTCTGATTAAAAAGAAAAATTTTGCCGCCATTTATCTTTCGCTTTCTTGATTGTGGCTTTTAGTTGATGTTTGTTACTGATGTTTAATGTTGGTTTTTGTATGAAATGTATTATTTATATATTTCAACCTTTCCAAAAAAATGAACAAAAAGAAAAATTGTGCTTTAATTTTGTAGTTCTCTCGTTGTCAATCGTAATTTTGTCAATTATTTTTATGTTTAATGCTAAGCTTTATAATTAGTAATGTCGCCACTTATATTGAAATTGTTATTGTTTCCCCGATGGGTAAAAACCATTCAGCTCAATATGAGGGCGTATTTCATGGGACTGAAAATGCTAACGACACAACTTCAGCAGAAGCTGCAAAATTATTATTTCAATTAGCAAATTTAACTTTTAATTAGCATTTTTAAGCCCTCTAAGGCAATCTTTTGAAATCCGTATTTTTCATGTTTCGCTAAATTTGATCAAATGTTTCCACGCTTTTGTACTTCTGTGTTCGCAGCTAATTTTGGATAAATTTTGCTGAAATATTTTTATAATGGAAAAATGACTGCAGAGCATAAATGCGATATATCAAAATACAATATCAAATACTTGTATTAAATGTTAAATGTTTACTGAATTAATGTTAAATGTTTTTTTCTTTTCACCTGAAGTGATGGTTATTATTCAAGTTATTTTAGAAACCAATTAACCAAAACCTTACAAGAGAGAGGCTTGTAGTTTTGACTAATCTGTTCGTAGCTTAAGAAAATGGGCGTTAAAAATAGGACAATTAAAGAAAATCTAAGAACATTTTTAGAAGGTTTTACTTTGTTTCATTCCGATTCATTTAATCTCGCTTTTCTTAACAACAGATCATTCCGTCCACGTATTTTTGCACCCCCACAAAAAGAAGTCGGCAGTACAACTATGCTTTCTCATAATTAGCCTTAAAATTTAATCCTATGCTCGATCATGATAGTTTCATATCAAATCTCACGGACCGCTCAGGCATGAACAAGGACTGTGAGATATGGCCAAATGATTACTACAGTACCAATATTTATCGTAAAATTATGTAAATAAATAAAAAATTTTGGCTCAATGACAGGGTGAAGAATTCGAAAAGAATTAATAAATTCTAACAAAAAGGCAACATTTTTAAAAGGATTTGAAAAGTTATCCATAGGCTTTAAAAAGCCAGTCTGATTATGTCTTCAAACATCTTTGAATCTGTGATATGAATTGAGATATTGTTCTCATTTGAAAGAAAAAATTAATATTATATTAGAAAAGGCGAAAGAAGTATCATCAAGGTTATAATGATATTATAATTGACAAAACAAACTGAAGAGGATACTAACAGTCAATTTACCTAAATAAGGGGCAATAAACTTCGGGAAAACCTGTTATATGAATAATTTACAAGGTTAGGATTAATACTGCTCCAAATAACTATACTGCTGGTCCGTACATTAGGTACTTAAACGACGGGGTTAATCGCGGGACCACATGTATAACTTGAGAGTTCAACCCCTAGTTCTACTCTTGGTATATAGTTAAGTATTAAAGAAAGTTAAATGTAAATATGAATTAATAAGTTATGTTAAACAGCATCAAATATGAACCGAGCATGAAGGGATAGAATAATTAAAGTTGTTAAGACTGAAATAGCACTAGATAGTACAGGTTGAATTATTCTAAGTTAACTTGTAACTTAGATAGAGTTTAAGAGATGTTAAGTTATAACTTAGAGAAGTTAAGTTAAACTTACCTGATTTCCAAATTTGTGCTAAGTTAATATTTTATGACTTAGAGAGTTCTTAGTTAAGAACAAGTCACAAAATATTTTAAGTTAGAAAAATATCTCAAGTAAGCTGAGATGGAGCAAGGGAGCAATACGGGAGTATGATTTTAAAATCAGAAGTTATCAGGGACCAAAAAGTGCTGGTAGTTGAGCGTGCAAGCTCCTTTTATACTTGCGGACACGTGGTTCTCTAGTATCCTATTGGATAGAAATAACAGTGTCGACAGAGTTAAAAACGCGAACTTGGTGTTATCTGTGTGGCGTGATAATATCACGTCATAGTATTCTCAGTCTTAGTTAGTGATCTTAAAATAGTAGCTTATTCAAAACTACTTAGTAATTTGTTCACACGTTAAAATGGACTTTGTCCAAATCAAGTTTGTGCTTCACGCACTATAACGTAAGTTCTCAAATAGCACCAAGATTATCAAATAGTGTTACTGAGTGTAGCACACTTCAGTACATCCCATCCCGGTCCATAGGTATTAATTCAAAACATCAAATTTTACATAATCGAATAAATTATTTAAGTTAATTTTATAATAATTAAGCATTTAAAGTTTGTGAGGTAGATTACTTGGTTAAAGTTCTAAAGTTCATCGTAGCTTCCTGTTTCTGAGTTCTCTCTTGAAGAAGGGTTGACGATGTCCTAAGATACAAGGCTGTACAAAATAATAGATCCAATTTGTTTGGCTGGTCGTTATAATAGGCCTTTTGAAGTTTTTCTATAAAATTGTGCTGCTAGTACATCTGACGTTGAATAATAGAATAATATAAGTTGAAGAATATACTGGTTAAGTTAATGGTCTGTAATGACAAGCGAGGTAAATGAATAGGGAAATTAAAATGACTGCGCACAACACCATAAGGGCTAGTGTTGTTGAAATAACTCCCCAAATAAAGAATTCCGTTTCGTAATTTATCTTTATTTGAGTATTGTTGAAGAATAAATCAATTGAAGTAAGCTTTGTAGCTATTGTTTAAGGAATTAATATTTAGGCTTGGTTGATCATTATGAATTAGCTTCATGAAATAATTATTCTTGCTTTTCGTCATTGACTCAAAATAAATAACAATTTCTTTTTGTTCAAAGTCTTCAAGGAATAAAATAACTTCGCATTGAAATCTAGAATAATATAATTCGGAGATTCTGAAAACTTTATCGTTAAAAATAATCTGTTTAGAAAAGTTAACCCATGCGGATTCAACATGATCAGAGAGTTGACAATAATCTTTAAACCATTCGATATCAACACCTCCTTCAAAATATGTGTTCATTGTGAATAATATAGTAATTCAATTTTTGTGTCAATGGGGAGAATGGAAGACCATTTAATCTTTGAAAGGAATTGACAGGAAGATCCAAATAGTACTTAAACTATAAATGGCGGATGGCGATGAATGCATACCTGTTAACGAAAGGTTGTAACATTTCTATATCCGTGATCACCAAAGTATTGAAGATTAACATATTAATTGAAATAAGTGAGAGGTCGAAAGTTTAGATTATTGATGTTAAGAATTTCTTCTGTATGAACAAATTTTAGAATTTCAAATAAATCGTACTCAGGAATTTGATGAAAATAAACTACAATTTCATTGGAATTGTTATCTTGCAAGAATAAAATAATCTCCTGTAACACAAATGTCCAATGAACTGACAATGGGGTATAAAATTTATTTCCAACTAAGAATGTTTTCGAAGTTTTAATAACTTGCGATTGAATAAATTCAGCGAGATCACAATATGTTTTGGAATATTTAACGTCTACTGAAAGGTTGTAAGACATTAAATAAATGATGGAATTCGATGGAACAATCGAATGATGTCAAAAGCAAGATAAATCGGTAAAGATAAAGAATAGATTTTATTAGAGATGCGAGAACAAATCAAATCTGCATTCTAAAGATAAGAATGGACTCATTGTTTACCATAAATTGCGCTATGTGTAATCATTGAAGATGGTTTCAATGCGGATTACTTTACTCGATGTAAGTAATGGAATCAAAGAGCGTAAGGTAATCAAAATGACTAATAATTAGGCGTTTAAACTAACGAATAATTTTCTCACTGCGGGAGAAAGAAGAAGAAGTAATGAAGGAAGTACTGAACATCAACAACCACAAATTTATCTATTCCATTCCGTGAGTGCTCAACGTGATGAGCGGAGGATGTGGAGTTGATGCTACAGATTTGCGATCTCCAGTTGGAGCTCAGTAATCCGTTGTTCGAGCTGTTGAGAGCGTTGTCTTTCTGTCAGAAAGTTTTGCTGTACCTGATAAGTGAAGGTATCAAGCTGAGGAGTGAGGTTTGCTGTAATGTTATCAAACGGGACTTGTATTGTTTGTCCTTTTAGGTTATGATTAGTTAGTAGATAAGAATTTTTGTTTGACAAATAGCCAATGAGACTGAATCTATTGTTGTTGGGTTGCAACTGGTAGATTAAATTCGTATCGAAGTTCGGGTGTCCACTAAAACCGGGGGTTTTAGCTTGTATCTCAGCTTGATGTTGTTTTTGTAGGCGGTATTGCAGGGGGTAGTTGTGAAATGATGAAGATTGAGAAAGTTTGGTCGTGACGATTGAGTAGTTGTAGTGTTTGCTAAGACGTTGGGTGCCGTACTGTTTGTCTTGGGAATATTTACTTCTAGCGGTGTCGCTGGGCTGAATGTCTCTCTAATGAATTGTTTACGTGGTTGTTTCTTTCCAATTGTATCTGCAGTTTTAGTTCTCTTCTTGGATGATGTAACCGTCGTTGATGAATTTGCACTAGTTGCTTGAGTTTGTACCGTTGAAATCTTGATAGCTGAGAGAAAAGTTGTAGATGGGGTAACGTGAGTTGTGGGTTGTACTAGTCTGTCAAGTTGTTTAACTCCAGATTGAGGTTTAGAAGTTGATTGTGTATTGTATTCGGGCCAACCACTTGAAGGTTCCTTCTGAAAGACTGGTATCAGTTCGTTAGGGATTGAAGAAAGTTACTGAAATGTCAAGTATTCTCTACTCTTATTCTATTCTAAGAGTATATTTTTTGAAGTTATTTTGCTAGTATTCTCTTTTTCTTAATTTTTTTTGTGTTCTCTTTTAAAGTAAATCAGTAGTAAATATGAAGTCAGCCTGTGTTATATTATCCTCATATAGTTTGATGATATTAAGGTAATAGAGGAATTAATCCTATACTGGAGATGTAGGAACGTTGTGATCGTATCTATTTTCGTCTTTATTATTCTCATCATGTAGGTTTGGATAACCACTTTTATTCTCAAATCTTATAGCTTGTAAGCCTGTATTCTCTGTAAAAGGTGGAGTTTGAATAACTCGTTCTCGAATATTAATATTTTCGGTTTTTGGAACTTGCATTGTCCGTTCTCTGTTTTCATCAGTGTTATTATTATCAAAATTAGTTGCTTGATAGATAGAAGTCAAAATTGGAACTGATATTAAGTCAAATGTGACAGCAAAGAGTGCCTTACCAAAGTGAATAGATGCATCTGTAATTTTGTTAATTTGCATTGCTCGAATTAAGCATAAGACTATGTCGATGAGTAGCCTAATGAATAAGAAAGCGGCAAAGAATATTCCGCATTGCTCGATTATATATTGTATTTTACCAAAGGTTTCAACAAATTGATTATTAAAGAAGTCCGGTGAAATGAATGAATCTAGATAAATAGTTCTAGAGTTATAATAATTCGTGCCTGAATTATTTGAAAATGATTCTCTTCTATCTATTAATGACTTAGTAAAGTGTTTGAGAACTCCTTTCATATTGGAGTTGAAAGTTATTGAATTCCAGAATGACATCATTTCTTTATATGTGTAGATAGAAGCATAAATACTTGCAGTAATAACATTCGCAATTTGTTGAATAACTATGTGTAGTTTGAAGAGTGCAGGTCCTCTTACTTTTGTGATTTGTGGGGTTAGCTCAACCCACGAATTGTCATCGTCAACATCTAGTTGAAATAAGTTTGAATGTTTATCAGAGCACAATTGTTCTTCGGCTTCAGTGAAAGTTTGTCTAGAAATTGGATCAACGAAATGTATTTCATCTTCATAAAGAATTGGTATTCGATTATAGCACTTATTAAGAATCTGTAAGGGTGAATGAAATTCAGGACAATTATATAGCCAGGCAACATTGCCATTTGTTTTGAGAAACATAGATCTGTTTCTTGTTAAGGTATGTCCAGCTAAACTAGGATTTTCATGAGAATTCATTAAAGTGTTAAGAATAGTTGAGCGCTCTTATTCACAGTCATTTCTTAATAGCTCTAGAGTAGAGGTTTGAAGTTGCCGAAGATTATTAAAGTGCAAATTGTCAATTTTTGTTCCAAGATGTGCTTCGAAATCAATATTCTCATAAACTTGAGAATATGTTGTATCAACTGTTTTATTGTCACTGGAATAGAATTCATTTTTCAGAGTTATAGCACCAGTATCGGGTTTAAATTTGTGAATGGGTTCTCCAATGTTCATATCAAATCCGTCACGAAGACTAATGTATAGAGAATCATATGGCGTAGGATATACTATTCGTGGATGACTACATAAAGACTGTGGTTTATTATAAACTTGGAACATAAAGCTTTGTAAGTCGAAATCTGACTGAGCTGAAGTAAATTTAGGATCCTTTACTATGTAGTATTTGTCATTAGCTTTAATCATTTAAGCGTCAAAAGTGCGAATTATAGTGAAAAGACAATTATTGGGTTCATCCCAAGTGTATGCAAATGGATCAGTAGATGTAGAATCGCAGCCGCCGGCTGATAAAGAACAAGGTAGAGGTATATTTTGCCAGTTATTAACTGTGCCATCTCTAAGGTTTACATTCAGGCTAACATTTTGCATATATGTTTCATAAGTGTAGTGTGTAATCCAACCTCGGGAGTTACACTCATTGTTTCCAGTTCCAACATTGCCTGAGTTAAAGTTTGAGAATAAAGATTTGTCAAAATCGAATTCTACTGAATTAGAAGAAGGGGAAAGCTTTATCTTTTTTCTTTCCTTTGCAAGTTTGCAATTCTGAGCATCAAGCTTAACTGAAGTAGTAATAGTATTATGTCTGGCATCTATGCCGCTAGAGTCAAAAGAATCGCAAAACCAACGTAATTGCTGTTGGGTTGCTTTACACATAGTTGCTTCTAGTTTAACTTTGTAATTTCTTTGGTAGATAGTGACTCGTGCTTGATTAGTGCTAATTTTATCAGGGCGAATTTCGCAGGGTGCTACTTTGTTGAGAGAATACATCTGGTTTGAGATCATTTTTGAGCAGTCAAAGTGGTTAACATGAAGGTTAGGAGCTGTGTTTTCATAGATACTCATCTTTTCAATTGGTCTGGCGTCAGTGAAAGACGTTAAGAGTAATAATGCAAGAAATATGATAAAGATCAAATATTTTGCATAGCAAGCAGTTATAACACAGAGAAGTGCAAGAGGTATTATAGCAATAAATTTAAGAAACTGAACAGAACGAATTTGGTTTCCTATGTATGTTATAAAATATTCTACTTTTGAGAGAAGTGCTTTCTTATAAGTAAGATTTTCTTTAAAGAACTGGTCTTTAATCAGTGATAGTGGCATATGGACGTTGCGTTTTGACCAAATTAATAGCTTTTCAGGAGGGTCTAGTAATTTAAGGTACGGAATTTCTTCAGGTAAACAATTGTTTCTATCTTTGACACATTCTAAGAAGTGTGGGTGAGAATCTGCATATTCAAAGAATATCTCTATTCTAACTTCGGATTCACTATCAGTTGCAACAGGTGGGAACAGAGTTAAACAGAGTGACATAAAAATAAACATTTTGTAACTTACGTTTATTACTTCGTCTATTGCTGGTGATTTCTTGATTTCTCCGTCTTCCATTTAATAAACGAAGACAGTATAAGGTGAGTCTAACAAATTCAAGTTAATATTATCCGTGAAAGCAATCTGATAATTTAGCTCGTGAACGTGAGCGGGATTATAGGGTACCCAAAATATGACAAACTTTGCGTTATTTTCTGATGTTACGAAGAATGCAACTGTTCTCTGTTGATTAGAAACAAAACACTTGTCAAGTGTTACAGTTTTATTTCCGAATTTCAATATTTTCTGTAGGAGGAATATTCAAATATACGATAGTGGGTCGAATGCAAGGGCAGTAAGAACTTGTGTTTCAAGGGAAGGTGGTAACATAGATTAAGGGTCTACAGTAGAGGGAGCTTCGATGATATCAAGGTCTATTTCGTCTCTGTTGTTCAATTGGAAATGAAAGCGTTCAATATGTTCTGGTTTGTTAGGGGTCCAACTAACAATTATTTCTAAGTTTACAAACTGGCCTTTAACGAAGAAAATAACAATGTTTTCTTTATATGAAATACATGATCGATCAATTTTTGCTGACTTCTATTATATTTCAAAATTTTATGTGGGATGTTATAAGGACTGTAAGAAGTTGAGAAAGTTGTTCTTGAAGCTATAACCCAATAATCGTTTTGCGGAATATTCATTGATCAGTTGGTGGTTCTAAAACCAAACAAGGGACATTTAAGGTCTAAGTCAACTAAGCTTGAAGAATGAATTTGAAGTAATAAACTGTTAAGTTGCTGAGGGTTATACTTTCCCCAGAACACAGCAATAGGGTCTTCGTTAGAGTTAGTAGCAAAGAATACTACAGTTCTAACTTCGTTAGAAATTTGACAACTAGTTAAGGTGTTAAGTTCACTGTTGAATTTCAACTTCTGATTTGCCTTAATGGAAACTTTCACAAGTGTGTCAGGGTTGATAGAAAGAGAAATAAGAAAACCGTTTTGGTCGAATGAAGCTGCGGTCATAAATTAGAATTGATCAGCTTTCAGTGGGTTCTAATTGTGTTATTCAATGTGTTAACTGGTGATGAAGATGTTCAATATGAGTAGTGTTTATTGGAATTTAGAAACTTTCTGAATTGTCAGTCTCTAAAGCGTTATGAACTCCTGCTATAGTTAGTGACTGACAATTGAATTGAGAATCAATATTGAACTGAGATACCTGGTATATGTGTTGTGGAGATGTGTTGTGACAAATATTTAGTGTTCACAAATTGAAATGCTTGAAAACTTTTCTAAGTTTTCTAAGTTATTATTTGAAAGGGGCAAAAATGTGAAGATAGAATTTGGGACAGAGAGAAAGAGAGAGAGAGAGAGAGAGAGAGAGAGAGAGAGAGATGGTTAAGTTAGAACTGAATCTAAGAGCGAAAGAATTAATTGATTTCAGAAGGTAACTGAGAAAAGTGATTTTGAGTTTGGGTAAGGATCTTAAATAGTGGCTGTCAGGGCTAAGTTACCAAAATATGTGTGCTCAATTCTGATTGGTCAATAGCTAGCCTTGATTAGTGTCTTGTAGCAAAGTGATAAACTAATCATATGACAAAAATCATACAATAAAAACTCAAAATTTTATTCTCATGTTTCAGTGCTATAGGATCGATCTTTATTATCTAAAAAGAATGTATATTTAGGTCGAATTCTCAAAATTCGCTTCCAAGAAGTTGTGGACTATATCTTTGTGTATTCATGTTTAGCTTTTCAAGTGCTTATCGCAAGTTGCCTTAAAACAGTATGTGTTAGAATATGAAAAATTTGATCTTTTTAGAACTTAACGGTGTTATATCAAATTTGTGCTTTCAATACGTACTTTCTGGGTTGAATTTTCCAATCTCATTTCGTTGAAGTTGTAGGCAATATCTTTGTGAATTCATGTTTAAATTTTCAAGTGTTAATCATAAGTTGTCTAGAAACAGGATAAGTTAGAATATGAAAAATGAAATTTTTAGAATTTAATTTTGTTATTTCGATTTATGTGTTTTAAATGTACTTCTGAGCTGTGTTTTCAAATTCCGTTTCCTAGAAGTTGTAGTATATATCTTTGTGAATTCATGTTTAAGTTTTCAGGTGTTAATCATAAGTTATCTAGAAACAGTATTTGTTATAGTATGAAAAAAATGAAATTTATGAAATTCAACTGAGATGTTTTTAATCCGTGTGTTGTGCACTTTTGTGAACTATTAGAGAAAGCATGTGTTTATGCAAATATGTAGTCTGAGTTGTGGAGCGGGTACAGCTATCGAGTTATTACTCTTTCTGAGATTTGTGTAAGGTTTGCAGTTAGGTGACATAATTCTTACTTGGAGAGTTTAAAATTGCGGTGAGCTGTTTGTACATAAGTGCTCTAATGTTTATTTTAAACATTCCTTGGGTCCCTAAGCTGGTAAAGTTAGCTCTATTTGTTGACTATGTAGGTTGCTTAAAGTGTGTGTGCCTGACTAAATGCGATTTAGCGTGGACTAAATAGTATGCAAGGGGCAAATTTCTGTAATTAAGGTATTTAAATTAGATAAGGTAATTGCTCATGGGGGACTTGTTTCTACTTAGCTTTGCTTTGGGTAACATGTATTTTCAGCGTTAGTTTGTAATAAAAGGTATGCGCAAATGTTAAAAAAGTGTATGAGTGTTGAACATGTATAGAAGTTATGTGTTTGTAACAGCTTGCAATGGTGATTAATTGCGTACTTTATGTAAGATTTGTGTTGAGTGGGCTATTTGCTTTTTGCCTTAAACGTTCATACTATACAGTTGATCTCTCTTGACTTTTAATTTCCAGAACTTTATTTCTTGCTTCGCCGTTAATTTCACTTTTAGTTCTTTTAGACTTTCTTCTTTCTTTTAGTTTATTTTTAATTTTTGTTCCTTCTTTAATTTGTATCTTCTTTGTTCCCGGTTTAATTTTTTGTTATATATATTCATAATCAGAAATGAGTTGTTATCCTTTTGACTATACGTGCCCTAATGATGAAATGAAGGAGGAGTTGGAGACTGCGAACTATCAACTAACTGTTGATGGATTGGAGTTTACTCCAGTCATTGGTCGTAAGAAAACGGTGCGCCGTTATACTTATAAGGTGTTCCTTAAAACAGGGGTATTTGGCTTAGATGCCCTTAGCTTTTTATTTTTCATGTCCACGGCATATTCTTATCCACATCTTGCGTTATGGGACGAGGAAGTCTTAGGAATCTGTCGAGTGAGGAACAGATTCAATCCGTGGTCCATGAGGGAAACAAGATGTGTTTCAAAGTGGACCACTGAACTAATCGAATTCTTCTTAGGAAAGGATGTAAGTTTACACCGAATAAAATTATCTTGTTTTATTAGGGTTGTCACGGGGTGATAAGGGAGAGAAAAGGATGGGGATAGGCGTTACATAAAGAAATCGTGAAATAGAATGTTAAGGAGGCAATAATTTTAGTTTTTCAAACGATTCCTGAAGATGGGGTGTCCTTAACAGAACAACGAGAGGACGAACTTGACAAATTGGAACAAAGAGTTTGGGCCCTATCTCAGGCGTGGTGGTGTCCCAAGACTGGGCCAACACTACAGAGGTGTTATAAAATGTTGAGGGAACTCAACTATAAGGAATGCCTGGTATTTGAGGAGAAGACGTTGGTGGCTGCCACCGTGAGGAGTCTCTTAGAGCCTCATATGTAGGTTAGAAGGGGAAAAAGGAAGGAAAAGAGAGAAAAAAGAGAAAACTTAGTGTATTCTTGGTATTTTGTGCGCTAGTATTATTGGTTTGCGCTTTTGCTATTTCTGTAAATATTAACTTTTGTCATTTTTATGGTTTTTGCGCTTATATAACGCTTTTATTATAAAGATATTATTTAAAAGAGATTTTGGTGTCTCTATTTCTTTTTGAGTTTCTGTATCAAGTCAGAAGGAATAGGTTCACCAAAGAATGTAGGTGCTTTTCTATTACGTTGAGGTCTGCTTAATACTTCATTTGCGTCAGGTAAATTAGAAACATTAGGTGAAGCTGTAGGTGTAGAATTATGAGGTGATGATGTGGGGCTATTATGCGTTGCTTGGGGGAATAATTTGCGTGTAGCTTTAAATTTACTAGTATTATCAGGTGGGATAGAAAAATTTTCTTGCTGTGGGCTATTAGGTGAATACATATTTTGCATAGGGTAGGGGGTTGAAATGCGTGGGGGTAGAAAATTAGAAGAGCTTGTGCCTTGTATATGCGTAGTATTTTCTGCTCGTGTTTGTAGCGATTCTAAGCATGAGTCCTTTGTTGGGGTAGTCTCAACATTATAAGGTGGCTGTAGTGTAGTATTAGAATTTATAGTAGGTTGTGTTTCTACTAAAGGCCACTGTGAAATAGCAATATGTTGTGCGGCTCTATAAGCATTAGATTTGGATATATTATGCTTATTATATTGAGTATAATAATCATCCGTATCGTCTGGGACTATATAGTTCTCAACTAACTCTTGTATTTTTTCTTCTTTCGGGTAATAAGGTACTAAATGATTTCTATGCACGGTTTTCTTCTCATTTGTTTTATCATGTTGTATTTCATATGTAGTATTTGTAAGCAATCGTTGCACAGTGTAAGGGCCTGAGCGTAGCTCTTGTAGCTTTTTAGACTTTAGTAGTCCTTTAGAGCGATTTTGTAGTAGTACTTTTCTACCTTCAGGTATAGGCTTTCCGAGTTTAAATCTATTTCTATACTTGTTCGCTTTATTCGTAGTTTGTCTACATTTAGTGTAGGTATTCGAGTATATTGTTTTAAATGTATTCTCTCGCTTTAACATTTCGTTAGATAATCTGTTTTGTAACAATTTCTCTATCTTTTTGTTATTACAAGTTTCTTCCTTATGTGAATGTGGCGGTAGTTATTACAATACCCTGATGTGCATTTCTTTTGATTATCTCGTAGTAGTCCTGACTTTAGTGATAAGGGTATTTGCGGTTTTGTTCCAAATAGTATTTCATAAGGGGTATATCCCGTACTGTAGTTTACTGCAGTATTGTGTGAAAATGCAAATTTACTAGTGTACTCGGACCAATTAGATTCACACTTACTAATAAAATGTCTTAGGTAATTAGTCAAATGTTTGTTTTGTACTTCTACTTTGCCGTTAGTCCACGGTGAAAATGCAGTTCGGGGAAATAGTGTAATTCCCATTTCATTTGTGTAGTGAACGAAATCATTACTAATAAAAGCATTACCGTTATCATGTACTATTTGTTGCGGTATACCAAATGTAGTTATAAATTTTTCTAGTTGATTTACTGTTTCGAGAGCTTCAGCATTCTTGCTAGGGTATACTTGTACAAATCTAGAGAAAGCGTCTACTATTACAAGACAAAATCTATTTCCTTTACTAAGTGGTCGTAGTGGACCTTTATGATCGATATGAAGTGTATGTAGGGGTATAGCTTCTAATTGTCCCCATGGTTCTAAGGGTGCTTCGTTCAAGTCTTTGCGTGCTGACTTATTAGTTTGACAACTTAAGCAATCTAACATTAACATTTCAATCCATTTAAACAAACCGGGCCAATAGAAATATTGCTTAACTCTATTGTAAGTTGTGCTTTCTGCTCTATGACCACTAAGTTCATGCGTATGTGCGACTTCGAATATCTTTATAAATAGCGAAAGTGGTGCACATATCCTAACGTCAAAAAAGCCGTCTTCACAAGGTTCGGAATAACAGAGTAAATCATATTGATTCTCTAGAAACATCAAATTAAAATTATTCCTGTAAGTTTGTAGTGCTTTAGATTGTTTAATAATGTAGTCCTTTTCTGGAGCTTTGCCTACTTTTAGCCAATCTCTAACTTTATTTATCACGGAGTCGTTTACTTGTTCTTCAAGAATATTATCGGTGTCAAGATTAGCGTTTTTTGCAGAATCTGTAACTTTAGCTATTAAATCTAATGTATCTGTGTGGACATCCTTTTCTGAGATGTTTTGAAAAGCTTCTGGTTCAATAAGTTTCTTAAATTTTGTCCGTCTGATATATTCGGCTTTAGCAGTTTCTAATTGTTCAATAAGTGAGTTTTCAATATTACCTTATACTAAGTCTAACCAATCTTGGTCATCATAACCTTCTCGGTCATCACTTATTTCAGCTATTTCTTCTATCTCGGAATAGTAGTGATTATCATACTCGCTAGTTAGTTCTGAAGTTAGTTTCTTTATTTGATTTATTTGTGCGCCGTAGCGAAAACAATCAGAGAAACTGTGTATAGCATTACAGTGTTCATTTATGTAGTCTGGTGCATCATCTACGCTAAAGTCACCTTCATCATTTATATTAATAAGTTTCCTTCTTTCGCCTTTGACTTGAGCAATAATTGGATAACAGTCGTTAGCTGATGCGTCCTTATCGTCTTGATGCAATACAGAGTAGTTAACTTCTTTTCCGTTAATATGAAACTTTATATCTTTAGGTATCACTTTGTGTTCTAGTTGATAAAGTTTAGCATCTGCTAAAGAAACGTTTCGGCTAAGAATGTCAGGGAACGCTAAGTTTTTGCCTTCAGTGTATATAATTTGCAAGTTTTGGAACTTAGTTATTACAAGTTGATACTTAAAGAAGCGATGTGACATTTGTCCTCGTCGTGACCAAAGAAATAGAATTGGTCTGTGATCACAATATAGGTAAATTGGAAAAGGGGATCCAATCACATAAAATTCTTATGTTTCTAATGCAGATATTATTCCGCATAGTTCTCTATGTTGAGGGGACATCTTTTGTTCAGCTTTATCAAATACTCTCGAGTTTGCTGAAATCATACGTTTTCTATCAGGAAAATCTTGTATAAGAACACAACCTGTTCCTAAATTAGATGAATCAGCATGTATATGAAAGGGATAGTCATTAGAAGGAAATGCGTTAGAAATATCGTGACAGAATCTTTGTTGAAGTTCTGTGAATGACCTTCCGTGTTCTGGTAACCACTTAAATAATGTTGTATCTTTAGTTAAGTCATATAGAGGTTTTGCATCGATGTGAAAGTTCAAAGTATAGGTATGATAGAAACCCATCATTCCTAAAACTCTTAAAACTTCGGTTTTCTATTCTGGCGTTTTTAGGTTTCTAATATCATCTATGCGCGAAGCAATAGGCGATAGTCCGTTCTTAGATATATTATGTCCTAGAAATCTCACTTTTCGTAAGAAAAACATTGTTTTATCGGGGGCTGCTTTAAGGTTTGCCTTTCGAAGCAAAGAATGATACTCTTTTACTATTGTGAACATTTCTTGTTTATCTTTAGCTTGTAGTAAAGTATCGTCTATATATGTTATGGCTTGTTTACGTTTTATAAGGGGTCCAAATGCATAACGCATTAGTTTGCTAAAGAAACTGGGTAATGGCTTAAGACCATAAAATCCTACTTGATAGGTGTACTGTCTGCCTCCTACAATAAAACTTGTAACCTTCTGTGTATCTTCAGTTAGTGGTAATTGATTATAAGCCGATGATAAATCACTACTTGTATATATAGTTCCAGTTATTCTTGTCATTAGAACATTTAGTGGTTCGAGTGGCCAACTAGAATTACTTGTATCAGTTATAGAGTTTAGGTATCTAGCATCAATGACTAGTTTTACGTAATCCTTCTTAGGTAATATGATGACCGGATTGACAAACCAACTATTCATATCATCGTTCTCATTGAGCTCTCTGATTATCCCTGCTTGAATTAATTCATCCATTAGTCTTTTTAATTTATCTCTGAGATGAATGGGTATTTTGCTTGGTCGTTGTTTTTTAAAGGTTGCGTCTTTCTTTAGGGGCAAATGGAATTTATGTTTAGTTCTGCCAATATCATACTTATGATGTGAAGAGACATCATTATCCTGAAGTATTATTTCTATCAACTCAAACAATTCATCATCAGTCAAATCACTTTGCGTGAAATCAAAGTTATCTAACAACCTTTCTAGATACTCTATGTCTTGAACTGTATTTCTATTTTGCTTAATTACAAAATCACTAACTGCTTTATTTATGATTCGGTTGCTTTGTAGTTTGTCTCTAAACTTAGGAAACTGTTCGTTGACTTTAGGTCTACATAACTCTTTTGCTTCGGTAGAGAAGTCTGTGGCTAGTTCTCTCTCATCTTCTTTGCATTTTTCTATTAACTCACTTTCAATTATCTCGAGCACCTCTTCCTGTTCTAGTGTATTAGTTTCTACTTTCTGTAGTTTATCAATATCATCTTTGCTTGTGTACACATAGATAGTTACTCCTGAATTCTTGAAGATTTGTTCAATTAGAGAAGATATCTCTCTCCAATTCATTCCGTCTAAACCACAAGCTATTTTTGGCATCGCTATACAGCGTAAATTTAGTCCTAGTGCATGATCTCTCATAGCAAGTAGCGTTCTTTTGATTGTATCAATTGTTGGCTTTTCATAATGATTCGCCTTAGTGATGAGATTATATACTAAGTTATTATCTGCTCTGAAAGTTATTAGGTTACCTATATCACAGTTTCTACTTTTACAGTAGTCCTTTAATAAGGGTATTCTTTTGGAGATTGTATTAGCAAAACCTTTTCTCATTTCTGCATCTGAGGATATCGTGTGCGCTATAGGCATATTAGAGTCAAATATAGATTGGGTACGAAAATCTATATATCTAATGCAGGAATTAGTTTGGATTTGCTGTCCTTCTTGTAAATTGTTTACTACTGTGTTCGGTATGAAGCAACTGTTATAGTCCTCACTTTCGTTTAGTATTGTACTTGTAAATTCGGCACAGTTTTTGATATTGTATCTTTGTATAGGTTTGTCTGTTATATCACACATAGCATAACCTATTATTCCTCTATTTATCTGTATTGGGTGATTCTTTTGATTTTCCATAAATATGGATAGAAACTCTTCAGGTTGTGGACAAAGTGTGTTCACAAAGACTAGGTCAGTTTTTGCAACGTTAATATGGGGCATGAAATATGTTCCTGGTGGAAATAAGACTTGACTGGGGTGCTTTTGCTTGTGCAATTGTGTACTTTTCTGTTGTAGAAAGATTGGTTGAGCTATGTTTAAAGCAGTCATCTCAGTTATGTATGGGTAATCTTTCTCATTGTTAAGTGAGCCGTAGCAAATTAGGTTTTTCTCAGTTTTTATTTCTACTGCGGGGATATCGAAGTGAAGTGCTTTTAAAAACAAATGACAAAAGTCAATACCTATTATGTTCTGTCTCTGTTCTTTAGTAACGAATACTTTATGGGGGACTGTTTTCGAAGCTAGTTTGAATAGTTGTGTAGCCAAGCATTCTGATTGATGAACCAGTATATGTCTTTGAATCACAATTTGTATTTTGTAAATGCAAATTTTGTCCAAGGTTTACTAGTGCAAGGTATGTAGGATGATTGATGAAAGTGCAGGTTGATCCTGGGTCAATCATGAATTCTACTTCTAAACCACTATTATTTTTAATGTCTCCGGTGGCAAAGTGATATAAATTAAGATAAATTCTTGACTTAGTACTACTTTCTTTAGTAGCGTTCGGAGACTTCAAAATTTTAAAGGAAAGAAGTCCGTTATAGCATTTACGTAGTCATCGTCGCCTTCAACGAAACTTATTTGATTTGGTTGTTGCTGAATATTGTTGGGTTTTGGTTGTCTTTGTTGTAGATTGTTATTTCTATTTGGTGTATAGAAGCTAGCACTTTGTTGTGGCTGTTGCTGTTGTTGTGGTGATGGTGATTGTTGTTCAAGATTTGGTTCATTATTTCTATATGTGTTTTGCTGAGGGAAGGTTTGTTCGTATGGTTGAGTGAATCTATTGCCATAACTGCTGAAAGATGTATTTTGTGGTTGATAGTTAGGCTTGTTGAACCTAGGATTACAGTTTGAGTAGCCACCTCTTGGTTGATAGCCTTGGTTTCTAGGACCATTGAATCTTGTATTGCCTCGGTTATTCTTACTGTGATCATTAGAGAATGTTATATTTGGTCTTCTTGGTTCAACAAGTTCCTTTCTCAATTTGTTAACGCTATCATCTATCTGTTTCTTTGTGCATCTAGAGATGGAATGACCATTGCTTCTACAATAATCACAGAATCTAGTACTGTTAGGTCTACCTATTATATTAGGGTCTCTTGGCCTAGAAGTATCTATAGCATTCACTTCATTGCTTTTGAAAAGACTGGTTAAATCGTTAATTTTGCTCTCGAGTGTTTTAAGTTTATCTATTCCTGTAGCTCCACTAGAATCTGTTGTTACAGAAAATGTTAAGTCTTTTACGACTAAGTGATCAATAAACTGTGTCCAAGTTATTGAAGGATTCTCAATAAGTTTCTCGTGCGCTTTGCGTTTTAAACCTTGTGGCCTTAGTCCTCTTATAGCAAAATCTATGTATTTCTGACTTCGTTGTCTTTGTTGGATTTCTTTCTCCTTCCTTATATTGTCATCTCCTGCACTAATTGATGGTATCTTTTCTGGCTAACCTTTATCAACTCCACTCTTTATTCTATGTAGATAGTTCTTTATTAGTTCTCCTTCTTGCCTGAATGTGTTTTCAACCTCAAGTCTAAATCTAAATTGGTCTCTACCGTCTGTGAATCTTTTTATAAATTCACCTTTTAAAGTATTCCAATCTGTAGCATCTGTGACTTCACTTTCAAACCATTCTAGTGCTGTATCAGTTAGAAATGAGCCGAATAAGGATTGTTGCCTAGCTGTTATCATAGCTAGTTTGTGCAGCGGGTGCTGTAGGCCTAGTTCCTAGGGAATAGAGTATTTTGTTTTCTACAGAGTTCCAAAAAGAAGTGGCATCCTGATTAGGATCATTGCCTGAAAAAGATACAAGTGAAAGATTTGGATGTGTTATGGGAGTTTCAGGTGGGGGAGTAACGGCGGCTGTAGGAGTACTACCACCAGGACTGGTCATTGTTTAAAGGACTGAAGTTATTGTATAAAAATTATTAAGAACAGAGGAATAGTTTAAATCAAAATCAAAAAGGGATTTTAGTGAGAAGCCCTTTGACTAGTTAACTTACACAAGTTATTTTAATGGCTTTTATACAATAACTGAACAAGTTAAATTTAGGCAGGCTTCTCTGATAGTTTAAATGAACAAGTTAAATTGAGAATGCCTTTTCTATATTAAATGAACAAGTTAAATTAAGTTGCCTCTCTATATTAAATGAACAAGTTAAATTGAAGTAGCCTCTCTGGGACCACCATTTATACTGCTGGTCCGTACATTTGGTACTTAAACGACGGGGTTAATTGCGGGACCACAAGTATAACTTGAGAGTTCAACCCCTAGTTCTAATCTTGGTATATAGTTAAGTATTAAAGAAAGTTAAATGCAAATATGAATTAATAAGTTATGTTAAACAGCATCAAATATGAACCGAGCATGAAGGGATAGAATAATTAAAGTTGTTAAGACTGAAATAGCACTAGATAGTACAGGTTGAATTATTCTAAGTTAACTTGTAACTTAGATAGAGTTTAAGAGATGTTAAGTTATAACTTAGAGAAGTTAAGTTAAACTTACCTGATTTCCAAATTTGTGCTAAGTTAATATTTTATGACTTAGAGAGTTCTTAGTTAAGAACAAGTCACAAAATATTCTAAGTTAGAAAAATATCACAAGTAAGCTGAGATGGAGCAAGGGAGCAATACGGGAGTATGATTTTAAAATCAGAAGTTATCAGGGACCAAAAAGTGCTGGTAGTTGAGCGTGCAAGCTCCTTTTATACTTGCGGACACGTGGTTCTCTAGTATCCTATTGGATAGAGATAACAGTGTTGACAGAGTTAAAAAGGTTAACTTGGTGTTATCTGTGTGGCGTGATAATATCACGTCATAGTATTCTCAGTTTTAGTTATCGATCTTAAAATAGTAGCTTATTCAAAACTACTTAGTAATTTGTTCACACGTTAAAATGGACTTTTTCCAAATCAAGTTTGTGCTTCACGCACTATAACGTGAGTTCTCAAAATAGCACTAAGATTATCAAATAGTGTTACTGAGTGTAGCACACTTCAGTACATAACGTTTACGACTGATTGGGTTTTATTGGGATTGAAAAAATCATCGAGCTTTTATCAAAATTGAGGAATCTGATCGGCTCAACTAATGTATGTAAAAAATTATTCAGTCGTTTTCTCCCAATTTTAGTTCTAAATTAAAGCTAATACATAATTATTTCAGGTAATTAAAAAATAATTTCTGTTCATTCAAAAAATTGTAAGCAGGAGATCGCTCTTTCTTTGGAGTTTTCTCAAAATTTTTGCTGAAAAATTAGAAGATAAAAAATTTGGTAGCACATTATCTTTATCTTCTATCAGATTTTTATTCCCTATAAAAACTGCTTGTGTACCTTATTGTTAATAAATCTCAATAGTACTCAGGTTGTTATCATCTGATCGATTGCAAGTTTGTTTCATCGAAAAAAAATAGCAAAGTTGATTAGATCTGTTCATTTACAAAATAAAACTTGATTTAGCACTGAGGTTCCAATTGAACTTGCATTTGCCATTTTTAATCAACCTTTTCTAAAACATTAAATATCAGTTTTTGATATAACGTGAACGGTTGATTGATTAGGAATGAAAATTGTATGAATTGATTAAGAAGAATCATTTCTCTTGTTCCTAAATGCTTTCAAGCCGTTTTTGGGGCTTGTTTTGCATTTTGGAAGCTAATGGATAAAAAAATTTTAATTTAAAGGTGTTAACTCTATCATGCCTTTGCTAGAGCTTTAAGCAGTTTTTTTTATTTTGTTAAAAACACGACTAGAACCAGTTAATCCACTAAAAAATCTATTTTTTTTTGCATGGAAATTAATCTATTTTATTGTGAAATGTTCTCTTATTTTAAGGAGTGGTATATAACAGAAACACCATGAAACTATTGCTTTAAAAATACAATTTGAAGCTATCTTTTATCTACATTGCCGAATTGCAAGAGGCGTAAATTTAGAGAAAAGAAATTTGAAAATTTGGTCCAAGCAGGCCGTCACTATAGGCCACATTTTTCTATTCCATGATTAAGTCATCTGTATTATACTCCTGAATATTTTCTCCTGTGTTATCTCCTTTTTTTGCAATACCTATTTTGGATTAAGAAGACCAATTGCAGGTCTTTTAATTCTCTCATCGTTCTAGAGAAAACTTAGAGCACAATTGGGCCCTGAGTATGTAAGAAAAAACTTAACAAATTAACCGAGCTTTAGGCTCATGGAAGTGTTCTGTGGCATGTTTTCTTTGGAAATTTATGAGCTAACTGTGGAATTTGTGTAAACTCTATGTGTAAAAATAAGAGAAAAATTCATGCAATTCTTCATTGTTGCCCACTGTTCACGTAGATTTCTCCGCTTGAAAAATACTGACGCAGAGTGAGAATAAGTGACGGGTTGTTATCACTGTTTGCCACAAACGCTGCAAAGAAAAACTTGAAATGCCTCCAAAAAAACGAATTGTACGTTTTGCAGCTGAATGATAAGAGCACATTTTTGAGCAATGTTGTTTCAATTTTGATGCAAATGATAGTGTTTAATTATTTTTTGTAAATATACATGTTTATGTGTTTGATTGTGTAACTCGGAGATTTTCGTAAATGAGCTTGGCAACTTAAAAATACTCTAGCTAAGTTTCAAAAATCCTCCAGCACAAAAATGACTGTAAAGAAACTTTTCTCACCGAAAAAGATTCAAAAACTAGCTTGAGAGCTGATAGACAATTTAAACTGCCAATCAGGTAATTAGATTTTTAACACAGCAGATTTCTTCACACGAATTTATGATAGTCTCTTAGCTTATTTTCTGTCAGCTAATTTTGCATAAAAGCACAATAACTTAAGCTTTGAGTATAACTGAATGAAAATTGAGCCACAAAATCTAATCACACTTGTTTTTTCAAAACTTTGTGTCTGATCATTTCTATTTTTATCTATGAACATCTTTCTATTGTTTTTATCTTCTGACAAGGTTATCATGTTTTACAACTCTAATATCAATTATATACAAAAGCCGTATAGGTTCAGTAGTGACCAGATTTATGTATCAAAAATAGTTTCTAGTTTAAACTAAATTGTCTTACAAAACACATTATTCGGCCTTATGGTATTATACTTAAACTAAAAACGCGGATTTCTGGACCAGAAAAAACTACAGAAATGTCCAGCCCGGATTTTGTGCCAGTTAACGTTGTATAGTTGGCGTGGACCGTAGAACAGCAAACGTACAAACGAGTGAACTGTTTTCGACAAAATGGCATCATCGACAGGTTTTGACAATTATCTTTTCTAGTTTACTGGTACCTGCTAAGCTGTCAAATCTGTTCAACTACATGTCATCTAATGACTTCTAATGTCATTTTTTGTGCAAGATCATTGCACAGTTTTAGTGTAAATTAATTTCCGTTCTGAGTTTTTAGTGTTTTGGCTGAGTTTCTGAACTGAACAACAGACACCTAAAAATGAAAAATGAACTACAGTTCTGTAAAAGCCTTGTGATCTATTCTGTGCTCCCCCCCCCCCCCCCCAACTTTTTTGTCCCATCCATTAAAAATTGTGTTGTTAATACTTATAAAGCTGCTAAACTGTTAATACTACTATGGTGTATGTGTGTGTGTTGTGTGTGTGTGTGTGTGTGTGTGTGTGTGTGTGTGTGTGTGTGTGTGTGTGTGTGTGCGTGTATGTGTGTCTGTGTGTATGTGGGGGGGGGGACGAAACCGAAAACCGATCCAAGTTCTGTAGCAATCAAATATTGTATTCTCTTCAACAATTTTTATTATAGATTCGTGATACTGATGAAGCCATTGAAAAAATGGGACACTGGCATTTCAAAAATGCTCTTGCAAAGAGAATTATATGGCTCTGCAGAATTCACTAAACATTTCTTGGCAAAAGTTTGCTGTTTTCCGTCAATTTTGTTCATAGCTGTTTCAACAAGAGTTAATATATCTATAAATTTTGCAGCAAACAAGAAGGCTTGGTAATATGCGATTGCAAATAAGGTTCCGACCCCGCTCATCCACAATTTTGGCATAATTGTCTAACAAATGAGGAACAGATAGAAAACCCCCAAAATTCAAGGATTTTTCCAAAAACTAATTTCAAAGTAATGAAAACCATTAAAAATCAAATAAATGTCCCATAGGTTTACAATTACCAGTGTTTCTAAATGGAAATTAAGAACTGTTGGTATTCAAATTTAATGCGGTTACAAAAAGAGCAACAAAAAGACAACAAACAAAAGATCAGTTAAATTTTGCCAGAAAACGCCGCTTTCGAAGCCGTAACGCCATACTTTGGCCCTCAAAATTTGTTCGAATGCACATTCATTGAGCACAAATAATGTATTATGTGATCTCTCATTGATGAAACCAGGTAACAAGTAGACGAAAAAGGCAAAATTAGGTAATACCTTTTTTTTGAGAAAAAAGATACGAAAGCCATTAAATACAAAATGAAACATTAAATAGATTCGTTTATTCTTCCAAAGGAAACCTTTGAGACCTGCAATTATCCAGAATTTATCTTACGTCTGCAAAAAGAACGTAAAGTCTGACAAAAATCAATAATTATTTTAATTTTTTTCGTGAAAAACACATGTCGAAGCCACTAAAGTCATAACGAATTCTTTAAAAAGATTAGATTTTGTGACATCAATCCCTTTGACCCCTGATAACAATGTGGTCATATTTGGCTGGTCATTAACGATACTATGTAACAAATCGACCATAAAAGGAACAAAATTGCGAAAATAAAAACTGTTTTTATTTATTTTGGAAAACAATTCTTTACAAACTCCTGAAAGCCATCAGCTATTTTCTAATATCAGAAAATCGATCCATCTATTCCTCCATGAAAAGTCAACGAAACCGAGTCATTGTACTAAATTTCATACGACTAGAAAGACAAAGTAAAAAAACGACAGTTAAGGAAAAAATTAAAAACTCAATAAAATTCTCCGTGAAAGTATTGTCATAGCCGTTGAAACCAGAGCCCTAGTCCTTAAGGATTTTAATATAATTGATTGTCTCTGATTTTGAACGCCAATAATGTGATTTATGAACTATCAAATTACGTGATAAGTTGACAAAACTAGAAAACGTGAAAAATGGGCAGATACCTGAAAATTAAAAAAAAGTTAAATCTATAACGGCTCAAAGCTGGAAAACCACAATAAAGATTGAATTTGAATTCAGTAGAGAGAATTCTTTCATTCCTGACATAAGCTAAAAGTTGACCAAATTAGGAGAAAAATGGAGGCAAAATTCAATCAGCCATTTTTTAATTAAAAGTCGAATATTTTTAAAAGTCAAAACGACCATAAGTTTTCAAGTAATAAACCAGATACAATAATTTGGAGCTAATTAGGAAGTGAATCGGCGCTATCATTACTCAGCTTTGATGTGTAATATTCTGTTATTTTTTTTAATATATTAAAAAAATCGAATTTTTTAAATAAAAAGACCAATTCTCTGCTCTGAATATATCGATAGGCCCAAACTGTCTGAGCAAAAAAAACCATTTGAATATAAAGTTTCCCCCCTCAAGGGAGTGGGAACAATAAATATCACACCAACTTCTGGTAGTTGCAAAACTGTTTTAGAAAGATAATGCAACAAATGAAGCATCGATTTCAAATCTCTCCTATCTGGTTGATAGGGAAATTACGAATAGTATTTTGAAAATTTCCAAAACAATAGGAAAACTTATAGCAAAACTTTTCCGATTCACAGCTTAGTAAAAAAAATTTAGAGAAAAACATTATTGCCCTCACTAAAAAACTAATGAAAGGCAATATGAGAACGCTAAAAAGCAGGTTTAAATATTCACGATTTGTTTCAAAACATCAAATGCTCTCGCATGAGCATGACAGAAACATGAAAAATGACTGGAAAAATGTTGGGTTTGAATAGTTGATACTGACCAGTTTTATGTAAACTCTTTTTCGAAATGAATTGTTTTAGGTAAGGTATGTTCAAAATTGTTACATATTGTCGATCCCCGTGTCAAAACCAAAAGTTACGGTTGGGGGAATTTTACAAGATTTTTACAAGACGCTTTTATAATTTAATATTCTTGTAAGATATTATATCATTAATTTTTCCTTAGATTTTTAAAACTCTTAGAAGGCGTTGTAAAGTCTTCCAGGATCATTGCTAGATCTTTGAAGGCTACATTTTCCTTCCACGATTGTTGAAAGATTCTTATCAGACATCGTTAAATATTGAAACGTTCTTACAAGATTCTAAAAAATCATTGTTAAATCTTGAAACTTTCTTGCAAGATTGTTACAACATTAATTTTTCCTTGCAAGATTTTCGTAATATTCTGCCAAGACGTTTCCCAAATCTCTCCTAATCTTTATCGACTCTTCCAAAATCTTGCAAGATACACTTTTCCCTATATTAACCGTGGAAAATTTTTACAAGGCGCTTACGATATCTCATAAGATTATTTTTTCTAGTGAGATTCTTGTAAGATTCTTACATGACCCTCTTAAATCTTTCAAAATCCATCAAGATTCCAAATTATTAAAAAATCTTACCATATTAACTTTACCTTAGAAGATTGTTGCAAGATTCTTAAAAGAACGTGCCTGATCAAATTTTTTTATGAATAGGTTCTTTCAAAATTCCTGCAATGCTTTTTTAATCCTTACAAGATTCTTAAACAATTTTGCAATATCTCACAAGATTAATGTTTCCTAACAAGATTCTAGCGAGATTCATAGAAGACATTGGAAAATTTTAGAATTCTTACAAGAACAACTTTTCCTCACAAGATTCTTACAAGATGTTAGCCAATCGTAGAAGATATTTACAAGATCTTACTAAAATATTTTTTACAAGATTGTTGCGAGATTCATACAAGATTTCGTTGAGTCTTACAGAATTCTTACAAAGTCTTACGAGAATAATTTTTACTTAACAGACTCGAAAGAATTTTACAAGACGCTGTTATATCTTACAAGACTCTTACACAAGCTTACAAAATTAACTATTGATTACAGTTTTTTTTGCAAGATTATTAGAAGTCATTGTTAAGTCTAACAAGATTCTTGCCGATTCTTACATTATTATTTATTCCTTACAAGATTCTTGTATATATCCTGCAAGGTCTTACAAGATACATAATTGAATTTCTCTATAAATTTACTGAACGATTTCTGATTTTGAAATTATCGAAGGATGAACGATTTTCTCCATGAAATGAGCGCAAATGAATTCCATTTTCAAATTTTCTCTCTCCATTTTTTTAAGATCATAAGACCAAAAACGATATGCGATCCGAAATTAATTTTGGTCGACTTTTAACTGGGATAATTTGTCCCGTGTAACTTTACGAAATGTTTTTTACCCAACGATAGGTGACAACCGTTATGGGATTTGTAAAAAAAGCTTGTTTTTTGTTTCGAATTAGACGAGTGGGGAGATTAAAAACAGCTGTGACACAACCTTTCAAATACGTATGAACGTACTTAGAGAGTCAATATATCCAATATATCCACTTAGAGAGTCAATATATCATTTCTTGCGATTTGAAGGACTGACAAAAAAAAACGATGGTCAAACAAAAATTGAAGGTCTTCGGCAGTCCTTCACCCCCCCCCCCCCCCCACTCACTCCATCGCTAAGGTGCGGGCCAAAAACAAAAAAAAACGTTTTTATATCATTAAAAACAAACTCGTTTGTACGTCAAGTTTGTCGACAATCAGACTGACTATAATAAGTTATGGACTGGCCTTTACTGGGCGTGTACGCTTTTCTCGCCCTCACAATGATTGGTGTGTGTTCTGCATGTTTACACGGACGATTGTCTACTGTGAGTAACCCACCCCCGAAACCAGAGGCTGCGCAGATACAGAGAATCAGTGACCCTCCTGTATGACCCGAAAATGCCCCATTTTTAGTTTCAGTGAACCCAAGAATTATTAACTGAGAAATAAAAACAACTGTACGATGAATATTGGAATGCTACTGTATTCGGAGAAGTTCTTGACTGTTTAAAAACTGAATCTTTATTCTTGGAAACGATTGCCAAATATTTGCTGAATATAATTACTTTATTGTTTCATATATATTTTTAAACATCTCCATAATGGCATTTTATTATGTTTACATAGTTGACTAGCATTTGTAGCTCTAGTTTTTAATTTAGATTCTCTACAGTATGCTTGCTATCATGATCTTGAAAACAAAAAAAACAACCTTGACAGTTGTATGATGCTCTAAGTAGACGCAAATGGTAAAAGTATTGACCAGGACTCTGATGACCAGCACACATCTCTGATTTTGCAAACTAACTCAACTATTGAACCTTTATTATACATAATGATATCTGAGTTTACCAGGATTCTGAAAGATCTGGCAGGTTAAACAATTCTCTAGAGATGGAAGATTAACCGTATTTATGGCGAAAGTCTTGTAAAGTTTTACTCGTTTCCATAGGGTGGTTGTTTTTGTTAAGAGTCGGTCATTTTGTAAGACTTGCCGGATTCAATGAAAATTTTCCCACAAATATGTCCTTTCAGCGCTCATCAGATAAAGCAGAGCATGACTAAGACTTTCTGAAAAGAACGTCTTTTGCGTTAAAGAAAATTAAGCCAGGTCTTGACAGATAAAAATCCGAATGTTTGCCTGAAAGAAAAACATCAAAAAAATGAATGAGACCCGAGTGAGAATTTTGTTAGTTAAGAGGCCGGCAGTAATATACACAAGTCTCCATTTACAGCACAAAAGGATCCCACATAGCATTAGGTCATGAAGAAATGCATTTCAACAAAAGCATAGTTTCTAAGATTATGCAGTGAGTGTCCGATAGCTTGTGAAAAAAGAACTGCTGAGGCACCAAGAGTCGATTTGCTTCAACAGTTATTGCAATAAAACAACCAAATTTTGCAGATACAATTTGTCTATGTAGTTTTATTTCAATCAATTTACCCTTACTATGGCAATTCCGACCCAATGTCATAGATAAAATAACTAGAACCTGTTTTTAATTATTCGAAAAATGTAAAAATAATTAACGTAAAAGGAGCTGATTTACCTTCGTGAAAGCATAAAACTGTCTAGCGAAATTTTACAAAAAAATGAAACTATATGTTTGTCTGATTGGTTCCCATTAAACGCTAGAAGTCCTGATGAGTAGTCAATGCATCTCAAACGATAATATTTAACCTTAGCTTACTTAATAATAATAATAATAATAATAATAATAATAATAATAATAATAATAATAATAATAATAATAATAATAATAATAACAATAATAACAACAATAATACTAATAATAATAATAATAGAAATAATAATAATAAAAATAATAAAAATAATAATAATAATAATAATAATAATAAAAATAATAATAACAATAATAATAATAATAATAATAATAATAATAATAATAATAATAATAATAAT
>NC_134468.1:11553321-11619433 GCF_964194025.1 Convolutriloba macropyga
CACCGCTTTGAAAAAAGTGTCAAAAATATGTAAGATAAGCGGTGAATGCAGTGAAATTAACTAAATTCACCGCTTAACTTAGTGGTTGTAAAGGAACCAAGTTCCTTTACATTTTATCTCCCCCCACACCCTCATTTTCTTCCCCCACCTACACTTTCGTCCTCCAAAACCCATCCATTTCCTGATTTCCATTCCCCCAACCTATTTCCATTGAAGCTATTTATTTAAGTTGATTTTATTGAAGAGGTCAGAAGTGGTTGACATTCACTTTCAATATTATTTATAGTAATGGATTTCCCGTTTTTAACCACAACTTGTGTGCCAATGGCGCGAATTAAGATGTATTTATAGAGCTTGATTTGCTACCATGGTTGCAACTTTCAGAAATACAATATTAATGAAAAGTTGACTTTGTATGCAAGACTTAGGCCGAAGAGCATGAACATTTCTGGCGTACTCTAGGGTCAAAAAGGACCATTGGTAAACTTGCTCGACTCAGACTGGGGAATTTTTGATTTTATAGGGGGGAACTTAGGCATTTGACACTTAGCACAATTAAACTCTGGTTTGATAACTTCACAAGTTTTACTCAAAAACATCACAATCACAAAAGATCCAACTGATTTTTAATCTGGCTCTGGAAGTGAACACTGATTTGAGAGTTCTCCTGAGAAGGATGCTTGCGTGGGATGCCTAGACACAACAGATGGGCTAGCCTTACTTGCAGAATTGAAAGTCTTCATTTCAAAAGCTGGATCTTAATAGGCGTCTAGTTATCGTTGGATCATAATAGTATCTTTCCGCATTAGTTCTGAAAGGAGTAGGTCCTCCTCTAGATGAAATTCAAAAGCACCACAAACACACACACAGACTTAGGATTAGTTGCAAGGACCGGTATGCCCTTGCTTCATTAAGGTTTATAGGAACGTGAAGTTATCCTTCCACCAGTGTCAGTAGACACACACATTAGTCGAAAGTTAGCCACCACAGGTTAGGGTTCTTTCTATCGCACTCGAAAAACAAATAGGCAACCGGACAAAGAATTAAAATTGTCTACGTTTGTAAGAGTTTCACTGATTAGAGAAAAGGTTTCACTCTATACAACTTATTGACAAAGCTTCATCAAACTTCACGGATTAGTGATTGCGGCAAGCAAAAACAAAGCAAACAAAAATTAGGCGAAAAACATTAGCTGAGCACAGTAAGCATCAGCCTCAATTAAATTATAGATTTTAACATTACAAAAGATAGAATAGGGCTGGTACAAGGAAACATAGTGCAGTAACAGTGCAGTATAAACTTTGTAAAATAAGAATATACTTCTAAAACAGTCAATATGCCAAACAAGTCCAAAGCATCATCAGCAGCAAAGAACAGCCTAAAGCAACAACTTCAGTTGAAAGTGATAGAGTGGAACGCAGTAAAAGACTAAAAGACCTCTTCGAAGAACAAAGCAATAGTAACGAGGGTCTAAGCATTTTACGTGAAATTTTGGAACTCTTGAGGTCTCAAAAAGAGCAGTTAGACAGAATTTGCAAAGAACTCATGAAGCTACAGCTGACAAATGAAGAGTTGACAACACTTTCTAATGAATCTTCCGAAAGAAACATAACCATGCTGAAATGCAAACAGAGAGCAAAAGCACACAGAACAGATGCAATTGACACTGAATCTGCTTTTAACACATCAGCAGCGCCTTCCCCTAATCTATTGAGAAAACAGTACCCTTTACGCAATAGAGCAATAAAACATCAATTCGCAAGCCGCAACAATCAGGAAAGTAACAACGCTGACTCGTCCGACTCAGAAGACCCTGATATTTCTCAAACCATTTTGAACATTGAAGAGAGAGGAAGGAACCGGGAATTTCTCACAGGGGCACTAATTTCTCACAGTAAAAGACCTCTTCGAAGAACAAAGCAAAAGTAACGAAGGTCTAAGCATACTACGTGAAGCTTTGAAACTCTTGAGGTCTCAAAAATAGCAGTTAGACAGAAGTTGCAACGAACTAATGAAGCTACAGCTGACAAGTGAAGAGTTCACAACACTTGCTAATGAATCTGCCGAAAGAAATATAACCATGCTGAAATGTAAACAGAGAGCCAAAGCAAACAGAACAGATGCAAGTGACACTGAATCTGCTTTTAACACCTCAGCAGTGCCTTCCCCTAATCTATTGAGAAAACAGTACCCTTTACGCAATAGAGCAATAAATATCATTTCGCAAGCCGCAACAATCAGGAAAGTAACAACGCTGACTCGTCCGACTCAGAAGACCCTGATAATTCTCAACCCGTTCTGAACATTGAAGAGAGAGGAATAAACCGGGAATTTCTCACAGGGGCACTAATTTCTCACAGAAAAAGACCTCTTCGAAGAACAAAGCAAAAGTAACGAAGGTCTAAGCATACTACGTGAAGCTTTGAAACTCTTGAGGTCTCAAAAATAGCAGTTAGACAGAAGTTGCAACGAACTCATGAAGCTACAGCTGACAAGTGAAGAGTTCACAACGCTTGCTAATGAATCTGCCGAAAAAAACATAACCATGCTGAAATGCGAACAGAGATCAAAAGCACACAGAACAGATGCAAGTGACACTGAATCTGCTTTAAACACATCAGCAGCGCCTTCCCTTAATCTATTGAGAAAACAGTACCCTTTACGCAATAGAGCAATAAAACATCATTTCGCAAACCGCAACAATCAGGAAAGTAACAACGCTGACTCGTCCGACTCAGAAGACCCTGATATTTCTCAAACCATTTTGAACATAGAAGAGTGAGGAAGGAACCGGGAATTTCTCACAGGGGCACTAATTTCTCACAGTAAAAGACCTCTTCGAAGAACAAAGCAAAAGTAACGAAGGTCTAAGCATACTACGTGAAGCTTTGAAACTCTTGAGGTCTCAAAAATAGCAGTTAGACAGAAGTTGCAACGAACTCATGAAGCTACAGCTGACAAGTGAAGAGTTCACAACACTTGCTAATGAATCTGCCGAAAGAAATATAACCATGCTGAAATGTAAACAGAGAGCCAAAGCATACAGAACAGATGCAAGTGACACTGAATCTGCTTTTAACACCTCAGCAGTGCCTTCCCCTAATCTATTGAGAAAACAGTACCCTTTACGCAATAGAGCAATAAACATCATTTCGCAAGCCGCAACAATCAGGAAAGTAACAACGCTGACTCGTCCGACTCAGAAGATCCTGATAATTCTCAACACGTTCTGAACATTGAAGAGAGAGGAAGAAACCGGGAATTTCTCACAGGGGCACTAATTTCTCACAGAAAAAGACATCTCCGAAGAACAGAGCAATAGTAACGAAGGTCTAAGCATACTACGTGAAACTTTGGAACTCTTGAGGTCTCAAAAAGAGCAGTTAGACAGAAGTTGCAACGAACTCATGACGCTACAGCTGACAAGTGAAGAGTTCACAACGCTTGCTAATGAATCTGCCGAAAGAAACATAACCATGCTGAAATGCGAACAGAGATCAAAAGCACACAGAACAGATGCAAGTGACACTGAATCTGCTTTTAACACATCAGCAGCGCCTTCCCTTAATCTATTGAGAAAACAGTACCCTTTACGCAATAGAGCAATAAAACATCAGTTCGCAAGCCGCAACAATCAGGAAAGTAACAACGCTGACTCGTCCGACTCAGAAGTCCCTGATAATTCTCAACCCGTTCTGAACATTGAAGAGAGAAGAAGGAACCGGGGATTTCTCATGGGGGCACTGAGAACAGATGAACGATCGAAAGAAAAGAACAATGTTCAAGGGCAGAGCCGACATGAGAGTGAGGACAGCAGAGCAGGGCATTTGCAACAACCATGTTCGCTTCACAACAATAACCAGGCTGCTCCGACCATGAACCATAGGTACACACCGCAAACCAATCAACTACCAGTGAACAATTTCAGTGGACCTGATGGACACAATAACAATGGCTATAACAACAACCTATACAATGGCTTTCCGAGTTTCCCACCAGACTGGATGCAAAACCAAGCACTGATGACACAGAACACATTGAGTTTGCCTAAGATTTCAATTGACAATTTCACTGGTGATCCTCTGAAATGGCATCAGTGGTTCAGTTTCTTCAAAACAACCATTCACAACAACAGTGGCCTCTCATACGCTCAAAAAATGACATGACTCCAAAACTCTGTAACTCATAAAGCAAGGGATTCTATAAGTGGATACTCCTACAATGGGTATTGCTACCATGAAGCCATCGCTGAATTGACCAGAAAGTTTGGCAAACCACAGCATATTGTCGCTGCATACCTGGATCAATTAGAGAAGCGGCCAAAACCCAGATTAGACGAACCTAACTCTTTTGTGAGCTTCTCGTCTTTCTTGAGGAGACCTGTACAAACCTTCCGACTCCACAACTTTGAAGCTGATCTGAAGTCTTCAGCTGTCTTGAGAATGGCCAGAGACAAATTCAACCCTATTATGATAATCAGATGGAATCAACACACAAGAAGCCAAGGCTTGCTGCAACCTAACCTTACCCACTTTGCTGATTGGATTGACTCATACGCAGAGGCGTGCGAAGACATCTCCCCACAACGGATCCAAGAGAACCAGAGTGAACACTTTTTCTAGAAGGGGCCCTTCAGATGTTTAATGTCAACTCTGCTCACAGAACCACAACCTTGGTCGTTGTCCCGAATACTTGGAAAAGTCAGTGTTCGACCGACAGGGTTGTGTGAGGAGGTTCAATCTCTGCCCTAACTGTCTAAGAGCTCACGAAAAGGGTCTCTGCCAATCGAAAACAAGGTGCCTTGTGGACAGATGCAATGGCTTTCATCACTTAACGCTCCATAGGAGAGATGCAAGGCAACAGCAACAAAATGCACAACCAATTGAGAACTGGAATCAAAACTCACAAAACAATGTCTTCAGAAACCAAACAAACGAAAACCAGTCAAGCTATGGATGTAACTTTAAAAATGAAAACCAAAGGCAGCAGGCGAGTTCCAACTACAACCAACAGAGTGGAAACCAGAACAAGCAAAGTGGATCTAACAGCAGCACTTCACACAAGGGCAACTGGAACAAAAGCGGTTTTCACTCTCAGCCGATGAACGCGCAGAACAACGTCACCAGACAGCAGAGTAACAATCAACTCACTGTAGCCTAACAGCAGGCAACTACTCCGCAACAAAATTATACTTGCAGCAACCAACAGGAAATTTTGTGGTTCAGACCGCAGATACAATTGCAGGCGATGCCAGTAACAATTTTCAACAGAGATCTTTGCATTGAAACATAAGCCTTGTTGGACAGTGGCAGTGACAACACTCAAATAACAAAGAAGGTTGCTGATGACTTCAAGTTCAACAACCGAAAGACATAACCCGACCACTAGCTTCACTTCACGGTGAACACTCAGTTAAAACAGCAGATGTCATGATCGGCATAGGAGCTTTATGCAGCAGTTGTCCTGTGATCAGAATCCCTGTGTACACAACAGCAAAGGAGGAGTTTCGAATGCCAAGAGTTCAAATTGAAATGTTGAATGAGATCTGCAGAGACCATTCTCCCCTCCAGAACATAAGATTTCCAGCAATCAGAGACATCCGAATCGGAATTTTGATTGGAGCAGATGCATTCACAACAGGACCCACTGGCACCCCATACTGAGTCAACACTCTGCTTGGCTGGACACTGACAACGCCCATTCCTCAGAGGTACACACAGAAGAGGGTCGGACAGTCAAACAGCACAAGCATAACACTTTTCAATCATATCAGGAGGCGACAAGACGATCCAGATGAAGATCTTCTCCAACTCTTCTGGACAATTGAAGGAGTGAACTTCAATCAGTGCTCTTCAAAGGGACAGTCTTCAGATGACAAAGAAGCTCTGTCCATCCTCAATGATACCATAAAACACATTGGTGACAGATACCAGATTGGAATTCCATGGAAGAAAGACATCAAACTTCCTAACAACTACTTCATGGCCAAAGTTCAGTTGCAAGCTCTGAGAGACTGGAGAGGGACACAAAGTTGAGAGAACGCTACGAGGAAACCATCAAAAAAGATTTGGATAAAAAATACATCACAACTGCAGACTTCAGTTGCAGACACTCTGTCTGGTACCCTCCCCATCACCCAGTGATCAACAAACAGAAACCAGATAAAATCCGCAGAGTCACAAATGCTGCTTCCAAATATAAGGGTACCTCAGGGCCGGATCTGCTCTGCAACTTTCATGGGCTTCTTCTTCGCTTCAGACAGTACTCAGTGGCAATCACAACTGACATCGAGGCAATGTTCATGCAGATTGGCATCCAACCACAAGACTAGGACTATCTTCGTTCTCTGTGGACACAGAGTGGCAATGAAAAGATCTTCAAATACAATCGACTTATTTTTGGAGCCACATGCTCACCTTCTTGTGCGATTTTTGTTCTGTAGAAGTGTGCAAATGACCACAAACAAGAACATTCAGAGGCCTACACATCAATCATGCAGCAGTACTACATGGATGATTTCATGCAGACCTACCCTTCTGAAGAGGAGGCCCGCAGAAGTGCAGATGAGATCAAAACTGTTTTGCACACAGAAGGATTCAACCTGACAAAGTTCCTGAGCAACAGACCAGCCGCATTAGATAACTTACTGGAAGAAGACAAGGCGGAAATGAAAGCCCAAAGAATCCTTGGTCAGACGTGGGACCCCAAAATTGACAAGATGATGTTTGCAAAACCGAAGCTTCTCTACACAGGACAACAGATGACTCAAAGAAAGGTGCTTTCAATGGCAGCTTCTCTGTTCGGGATCATTCTGTGTCGGAAAGCTACCCACAGGAACTACAGGAGTGGAGTGATGAGTTCGACAGCATGACTTCAATCGAAACTCCTAGATGCTTGATTCCCAGCACCAATGGAACCCATCAACTTCACACGTTTACTGACGCCTCAATGAGTGCAATTGCTGCCATAGTTTATGTGAGGACAACCAAAGCCGATGGATCTTCCACATCCCGATATGTGATCAGTAAAACAAAAGTGGCGCCGATCAAGCAGCTGAGCATTCCAAAACCGGAATTCGAAGCGCCAACACTTGGAGCAGAGCTAGCTGGATACTGTGAGAGCGAGATGACAACAACCATAAGTTCAAAACACTTTTGGACAGACAGCACCGCTACACTTGGATGGATCCAATCCAAGCAGAGACAGAAGATGTATATTGCCAACAGATTGAACAAAAATTCATGAGAATTCCAACCCGGACAATTGGAGACACATCCCTGGAAAGATGAATCCCGCTGACCACGGCACACGATGCCTCAACCCATCAGACATACCAAAGCTGTGATTTCAACCGCCGGACTTTCTGAGCACACCTCAAGACTCCTGAATTTTTGCCGAAGACAGTGATCCCCACATATGCGGTACACAAGCGACACAACTTCAGACGCCAGAACATGGAGTCGACAACTCAACTCTACTAGAAGGGTGTTCCAGCCAATAAGACGCTTCAAGGCAAAAATCCGAACTAGAAGACGAAACGAATCACCTCAGACCTCCAACAATGACATTTTTGCATCAGATGAGGAAAGAGCAAGGAACTACCTCAATAAAACGAGCTGTTCTCAGGAACAATTTCTTCACTGTTGAAGGGAGACAATCTTGAGAAACGAGACAAGCTGATGCCCTTCACACCTTTTCTAGATGACGACGGACTCTTGAGGGTAGGAGGTAGACTCAACAAGGCACCTCTAACCTACAGTGCAAAACATCCTCTTGTTCTCCATAGCAGGAGCAAAATTGCAAGACTGTAGATTGAAAAGGCGCATCATGACTGTGGCCATCAGGGCGTGGAACATGTGAAGGCTCACCTGCAACAAACTTTCCTAATGGTTGGATTGAGAAAAGTGCTGCGAAGTCTGGGGAAATACTCTTTCATTTGCAGACGATGGCAGGCAGACAATGAGAGTCCGAAGATGACCGATCTTCCTGATTTCAGATTTCCAGATGCAAACAAGCAGTACCCCTTCGCAACACAGGTATGGACATTTTTGGACCATTCTACATTGAGAACAAGAGAGAGGGCACCCAGATGCACTACGTCTGCTTGTTCACATGCCTGGTCATCAGAGCTGTCAACCTAGAAGTATGCCATGACCTCTCAACCGATTGTCTTCTCTTGACCATCCGCAGATTTGTATCACGACGTGGATACCCTGACCTCATTTTGAGTGACAATGGCAAAAACTTCATTGGAGCCAACGAAGCAATGAGGTTTAAGTTCCAGAGAAGCTACAAGCCAGACAACGAGTACATCAGACTGCAATTGGCTCAACAGAACACTCAGTGGACTTTCAACCCTCCATTGGCACCACACTTCGGATGAGTCTGGGAGAGGTTGATACAGACCGCGAAGAGGAGTCTACGAATAGTGCTGGGCTGTCGGAAACTAACACTCTCAGTTTTCCAGACAGTTGTGGCAGAGGCCGAGGCAATTTTGAACTCCAGACCATTAACTCATGTGGGCTGCAGCATCTCAGATGAGGGACCACTCACTCCGAATCACTTCCTCCTTCGCAGACCTCACATGTGTTTTAAACCTCTTGTGAACAGCAACCAGCGGTTCTCAACTAAGGATTTCAAGTTGACGTAGACAATACTTGATCATTACTGGAGCAGGTTTCTGAAGGAATATATTCCTGAGCTCAACAAGAGAACGAAGTGGCAAAGGTCAAATGATGAGCTGGATGAAGGTGACATTGTGTGGGTGCTCAAGGACTTCACACCCAGAGGCATCTGGCCTCTCGGGAAGATTGTGAAAGCACGCAGAGGTTCAGACGGAATAGCCAGGAGCTTCGACATCCAGACGTCTACAGGAATGGTACGGAGACCAGCAGTAACTTTAAGTCGTGTATTCCCACAAACGTCAGGTGCGCCGGAGGCTCACTGAAACAAGTTCATTGAAACACACACTCACACAAACACGCGCACACACACACACACACACACACACGCGCGCGCACACACACACACAAACAAAAACTCAATATCAGAAAGAAAACTTTTTGTGCTTTATTTCATTGTGTTTAAATTTTCATTTCAAATATTGCCTTTTCTTGCCGGGAGTGTAAAGGAACCAAGTTCCTTTATATTTTATCTCCCCCCACACCCTCATTTTCCTCCCCCCACCAACATTTTCGTCCTCCAAAACCCATTCATTTCCTAATTTCTATTTCCCCAACCTATTTCGATTGAAGCTATTTATTTAAGTTGATTTTATTGAAGAAGTCAGAAGTGGTTGACATTCACTTTCAATATTATTTATAGTAAGGGATATGCCGTTTTTAACCACAACTTGTGTGCCAATGGCGCGAATTATGATGTATTTATAGAGCTTGATTTGCTACCATGGTTGCGACTTTCAGAAATACAAATATTAATGAAAAGTTGTCTTTGTATGCAAGACTTAGGCCGAAGAGCATAAACAGTGGTGAACTTACATAAATTCACCGCTTGGAAAAAAAAGTGTTAAAATTTTGTGAGAACAGCAGTGAATGCGGTGAACTTACATAAATTCACCGCTTAGACGAGAAGTTTTAAAATCGTTTCAATACTGGGGAACTAAAAACAAATTTGACAAGTATGACAAGTCTTGTCCAAGACTTACATTAGAATTTAAAGTTAATTTTCAAGTCCAACCACTTTTCAAAAATTTTCGAGTCAAAATCTCGAATTCCGAAAGAAAATGAAACGAGTTTTCAGCATCAAAATTCGAGTTTAAACTTGATGTTCTTCTTTAACCCTTTTAGGGAAGACAACAATTGTTGGTCATCCCCAAAACTGCTAAGATGTAATATCCTAAAAGAGCAAATGAAGAATGTTCACATGCGCTCAAACTTGTGACTGAAGAACGCCAGTGAAGGACGCTGAAGAATAGTCATTTAAAAAACCGGCAGAAATAACTTCCAACAAGTTAAAAATTGAGTTTTTCTCCAGGATGAAGACACCCCATTATCATGACGATAGCACACAGTATTGAGCTAATAACTTGGTTGTCTGGACCAATAGCTTAGTTTCAATTTGCGTTCGTTGTATCCGTTGCTTCAAGTTATATGAAATTTTGAGAATTTGAGAAAAAAAATTTGTCACTGTTGTCTACGAAAGTCACAAAAATTTCTCATAATTAGCAAATTAGAATTTTGCAATGTAATGTTAAAATACATTGCAAAATTCAAATTTCAAATACATTGCAAAAGTAATTCCGGGACATTTCTGTGGTTGTTTCGTAGTGAAAAGTGACAAAATTTTGTCATAAATTCTCATATAAGTTGAAGTCTTTGACAGCCTATCATGACCTCTGGGAGTTTTTCTAGAGCGGTCCGTAAAATATCTGAGACAATAATATGTTTCAACAGCTTTGAAATTTATCAATTTATATGCACACTCAACAGCATCTAGGTAAACTCTGATAACGACCAGCCTAAAATGAAAAAATTTCCATCGTTTATACTTTGAGGAGTAAATGCATAAAAGAACATACATTAAAAATTTATTAATCACGCAGGTGCAGAAAAAGGTGAAAAATGGACAAAACTTTGAAAAATAGTCTCTTGTGATATAAGCTGAGTTCTGTTTTTCATCTTTCCAAATTTTGCTCTCAAATTCGGAATTTATCACGCTTTCCAAGGTGGTTTTGTAGTCAGTCAAAGCGATTCCAAAGCTTCAAAAAAGCTTCATTTTAATCAGATTAGAGTGCATGTTGAAAATTCGTAAATGATTGAACGCCGCTGAAGCAAAAAATGTAAATGTCGAAACACAGTTTATCAAACGTTTCAATATTAGCACAACTGTTTCTGTTATGTATTAAAAAGTATTGATTTCATTTATTCGAAAGAGAATTATTTTGCTTGCCATGCCAAATTGAAGTTAAATAAAAAACGGCTTGATTTCATATTTAAAAAGAAGACGGAAATTGTTAATTATCACGTCTTTGTGCGGTTCTTAACGGTTTTGATCGTTTCGGAAACATTATTTACAGAGAATTAGCGAATAACGATAGAAATCAATAAATATCTTTAACTTTTCTTCATAAACTCACTTATAATCTCTTTTTAGTAAAATTATCCATGAAATTCAAATTGTGTCTGTGTTTATGTGCATTACTATATTTCCAAAAAAAACTAACCTGAGCAACTTTATCCTTCGTGTATCACCAGAAAATTTTGGATGGCTCTAAAATGAACAAATCACCTCAGAATTTTAAAAAACTTAATCTAACCGCATGCAATTTCATTTCTAAATTTTGGCCTGGTCTCTAACGTTTTTGCTGGAAACTTAATCTGATCACCTTTCCGCTTAAATAAGAACAAGAAAATTGTTGAACAAAATAATTTAGTGCAAATTTTTGATTTTCAACCTATAATTTTTCAATTTTCACAATTATTGAGTTGCAAAGTCGAAAATGTTCTTAAAATTTTCTCAATTTCTCTAGAACGCTTCAGCTTTAAGCCTATTCAATATAACTAACACCTTACGCATCTCTTTATTGTTTTTTTTCATCTTAATTAATTGTATTTGGCTGATTTTTCTCCTTCAAAAAATGACGTGAAATGTTACAATGTCCTCCTCTACATGCTCTTCGAACAGCGACTGTGTTTCGGGCGCCCCAAAATGTTGTTACTACAGAAGTACCCTCACATACAAATGTTGTCACATACATGAAGACGAGGGCAATTTGTTCAACCTCATTTGGTACTCTTTGGGTGCACTGTTTCTGGTGGTCATTTGCATAGGGTTGATAATTGTCCGGTGTATCAAACGGAAGTTACAGAAGAATGCGGGCACAGGTCACGATGAAAACAAACCCGAAAATAGGCGCAATTGCAATCAAATACGAAATGCGGTTAGAATCACTAAAGTGCTGAGCTCAATGGTTAACTTGGTATCTTTTCGAGAAAAATTCGTTATTTCTGCTCCTGAAGTTCACCGCCTTCTTATTTGTCGCGAAAAATATTTTTAGTTTCCTTTCAGTATTTATCGAAAATGCTGCTTCTCATTTTGGATATGTGAAATATTATATAAATTTAAACAATAAAGAAAACAGTAATTTGAACAGTAATTTTTAAAATGGAAAATAACAAAAAAAATCAACGCGAATTGAAATATTTTAGTAATTATACCTTTTCTAAATTATTCAATCTGATCAGAAAGCAATTTACTTAACTTCGTGGATAAACTGATTAAAGCAGATTTGCCTATTACAATATCTATATTTTGACGAATAAATACAGTACTTTCGTTTTTGGTTCTTAAGATAATTTTTTAATTTGTACCAGAGGTGAGATCATGTTCAATCTGTACTATACAAGCAAATAAATCTATAGTTGAAAAAATTCCATTTTTAAAACAAAAAATTAACCGAAATTTTGCAAGTTTTTTAAAATCTTTACTCTATGAAAACTGACATCGCTAGAAAAAAGTCATACACAAATCTAAAGAGATTTTTCTCTTCATCCAGACTGTAACCAATTTTAAAATAAAATCATTATCTTCATTGTAAATAGCTTTCATCTCCAGTTTTTTTGTTATTTTACTGAAGTCTGGCTGCTGATATTGAAGGCGAGCAAGATATAGAGAAAGTGGAAGAGAGGGAGAGAGAGAGAGAGAGAGAGAGAGAGAGAGAGAGAGAGAGAGAGAGAGAGAGAGCAGATGATCTGGCAGTACCGTGAAGAATTTTTAAAAAAATCAATTATCTTACTCAACACTCTGGATAAATTTTTGAGATCGTTGATGAAATAGCGATTCGTTTTGCGATCTAATTAGTGCTCGAACTACTTTCTTTCATCCGGTGAACAGAAATTATTTACGAACCGCAATGACGGTTTTAGCAGAAAAGGCATTGGGTTTTGCAATATACTTAAGTCTTTTTTTCCGTTTTTTAAAAAATTTACCGAGCAGGCTGAAATTGTAAAAGCTCAAATCTGCGAAAAAACTAAAATCAAACCTCAATTATATGTGGTTCAACTCGGCAGGAAATATTAGGAGAATTTTACTACTTCAAAAAGATCTAAGTTACAGTCATCAAAATGAAGTACTTTATCCAGCAATAAAACGAGCGTGTGATATTGAATTTCAGCTTTGTTTTTGTGACAGCTGATTAAATATCAGTAAAATTAGATGGAATTATTCGTTTTCATGTCGAAACAGCGTTTCTTAACAAAAAAATTGCTACATGGATCTCATAATTGTGGCGTGGTTCTCCTAAGATTCTAGTAAGTTGGTTAGTTCTAAGAAATGTGGAGAAAAGACTATCAGATGGATTTTCAACATAATATGGTTTTCAACATCAGATGGATTTTCAACATAACATGAGCCATAGTCGGTCCGCAGCTGGTCTATTTTAGAAAATTCATTATTCTGTTGACAATAATCAAGTTTGAGTGTATTCAAATTAGTTTCCTTGATGTTGCTAGAAATTTATCTTTTCATCCAATCTGTTCATTTTGGATGAAATAATGAAGAGTTTGTAATCATTGCATCTCCAGAATAATTTAGGTTTCCCAATGTGCAGTTCTTCTTCATTATGATTATATTGGGGTCATGTGGTTTCCCCAGGCTAAAATTATCCTGTACAGTCTGAAAACTACTCATACCCCAAAATTAAGTATGAGCAGAGTAATGTCATACTTTCGTAGATTATAACTGGCAATTACTATAGTAGTATATACACTATTTATTTATAAACTAGTTCGTAGGCAATTATCACAAAGCCCATTTAGCTTAGTGGTTACGACTTGCTACGCAAATTAAATGATACGAGTACTCACTCGAAAATTCGAATTGCATAGAAAACAAATATTGTTAGCGGGAGTAAAGCTGAGCATATTGTTTTTCATGCAATAAATTTTACTCAAAAATCAAGACCGGCCCGTGTAAAATGGGACATGAACAGAGTACTGGCCATCCTAAAAAACAGAATGGCTCTCTACTGATTCAGCGCTGATTTACTCCGCCACCAACTTCCGGGGTATCCCCAAAAGAATGTGATTCAGAGCAACACTGTTAAAATGTCATTCTTTTGGGATCTATTCTGTTTCGGACCCCCAGTGTTTTTTATGACCCCAGCTACAAATTATAGGTTGTTATATAGCACGTTACTGTGTAAGAAAATAGCACGTATGCCTGAAGGTCATAAAAGGTTTATGTTCACAAACCGGGGGGGGGGGACAGAATAGATCCTTTTTTGATCAGTGTAGTTATGCCTGATCTTCTTTTTTTAAGCTCTTAATTCCTTTGTTTTCTATGGCTTAGGTTTACCTTATACATTAAAACAGGGTTATCACTCACAGGTCAGCAATCAAGCCAATTATGCAAACAAAAAAAATTAGGTTTGATTATTGAAAGTTGAAATTTGAGTTCAAATTTTTGATGCTCTTAGAACATAATGTTGATCTAGAGATTATATTTATCTTAGAGAGCAAGAGCAGAAGTTAAATAGACAAATCGCTGGTCTGCTTCAAAAAACTGTTTGATTGGTATTCTCCTTAGTTAAGTTATCATTTGTGATAATATCTATCCCAACTTTCTTGCGATCAGTATACTTGCTCTGCCATTTATTCAAAAATTTTTAAATGGGCGCTTTGAAATTTTGATCCAAACTGTTTCAACCCCCTCTCCCCCTCCCCACCGCTAGCTTCGTTGCCCCCGCCCCGGAGCATGTGCTATCTTTTACATACTAACGTGCTACATAACCATACATAATTTGTAATTGGATTGCATAAGAAAAACCTTGAGGACAGAATAGATAACGCAATTTCATCACCGCATGCTGAAGAGTAATCATTTATTTTGCTTTTTGTACAAAACAGTATAATATTAGCAAAACTGAGCAGTGTTTGAATATAAATTATCTTTCGAAACAAATTCCTTCTCGTTGAAGTGTTCGGTTTGAGAAATTATTAAGAACTTCAACTTTCTTCAAAAATATATTTTACGTTATCACTGCTTAAAAAAACTTTGGAACTTTCTAGATAGGAAATTGTTGACAGCAAAAAAAAAATTCTGCCGGTCAGTCTCAATGACGATGGTCGGTCTAATCATCCAACTAACTTGTCAGTGGTAGCAACATTTGCAGATGAAACGAAAAATTAAGTGAGAATGTTTTCATTTTGATATTCGTCATTGGAAAATATTTCTCCTCCAAAATATGGAATAGTAGATGCTAGATTTATAGATTTAGTTTTAGTCTGATTAAACTTAAATCTAGCATTCAGCATCTACTATTCCATATTTTGGAGGAGAAATTTTGTCCGATGACCAATATCAAAATAAAAACATTCTCAATTAAGTTTTTCGTTTCATCTGCAAATGTTGTTACCACTGACAAGTTAGTCGTTTGCTTAGACCGACCGTCGTAATTGAGACTGACCGGTAGAATTTTTGTTTGTTTTTGCTGTCAACAATTTCTCATACATACTGCAGATATATATCTGCAGTATGTATGAGAAATACATAGAGTATACACAAAAGAAAATTAAACTTGACTTAATTTGGTCATTTAGGAGCTGATAAGTTGTCTCATGAGAAATAGGTGACCAAACGACTCAAAAAGTGGGTGCTAATCGGAAAGTCTTGCTATTCCTACATAAAAACTCTAGCTATTAGGGTGAAAATGAAACTTTTGTTTCCCCCTGTCTCAAGATTTAAGGAGCTGTTCCCATTATAGTCGCACCCTCCTCGCTTAATTAGGCTAAAGTGTGCTGCCCACGCATTCCCTAAAAACAATCTGAAGCAATCTCAAAGTTTTTTAATCTGCAGTAAAAATCATATGTCAATATGCAATAAACGAGGCAAGGAGGCCTATTTCGCAATGCTTCCGGGCTATTTTTCGTAGAGGTGGGGGTGGGGGTGAAGCAATAATTGTAGGAAGAAGTTGATTAAAATTTAAATATGATTTTAGAATTGTGGAAGAAGTGACGGAGTGGGAGACAGGCAGATTTCTCCACCAGAATACTGCGCCTCCCTGCCTCCCCCCGCATACACAGAAAACTCACTACAGGTATTCCTTAACGACCTTCAGACTTGATATCGAATCAAATTCCCATCTTGCAAAAATTTTAACACGAAAGTTATATTTATTCATTTTTCAAAATATAGTTTTGCTGCAATCATTGCTGTAGGCATTAAAACTAAAGCGAATGGAAATAAATTTTCCGTTCATCAAATTATTCTATCGTAGTTGACTTTTTTGATCTGACTATAAAACATATTTCCTGTTAACCATAAAAGGACATGCAGGAATCCTAATAGTCATGCAGAGTTACATGCGAATTGCATTATTTCCCGGTAGCCACACAAAGATGATATGTATGCTTCCCTTATTATCATACAAGAATAGCATTACAATTTTTGGGAGTCAAAATTGTGTAATTTTTTTATTAATTGAAAACTTTGAAAAAATTTCCTAGTAATCATACAAAGTCATATTTAATATCTTAATAAAAAATGAATAGAGCTTCAAAATGCAGTCGGTGGCCACTTGAATTCTTATGTTGCTCTAACAGTCAATTTACTAAAAGCTTTAAACCCACAGAAAAAAAAATAAATTTTTTTGCTTCTATAATTTTATTTCTGACATTTATTGAGATAAAATTAACTCAAATTTCAAATTTCCATATAAGGTTTAATTATGTCTTTATCTGCAGTAAGAACCACAGAACTTTATGTAGCTTATGCAAAATGTATCTTGTAACTATAAGCTAACACAATGCAAACATTTTTACAAAGTGCTTGTGTGAGCTCTTTTGAGATTTGGAAAATGTTGACTCTGACTCATTTTGGTAAGTTCTTACAAATACGTTTTAAAAAACTGAAAATAAAATTTTTTTGATTTCGAATTCATCATTCTAGGTTCATATACGAGTTCCCTGTAAGGATACATTGATACATACATTATAATACATATATTATAATGAAACACATATATATATTATAATGAATACATATATTATATATAATACATATATTATAATGAAACATATTATAATCTGTAATAATATATGGTACTAGTATGACTACAAGGAATGCGCCACCCGGATTAGTGGAAAATATTGTGAATGCTGCACTTTTCAACTTTTCAGCTAAACTATAAACAATTTTTTCAATAGTAGAGTAACGGTTTTTCTCCAAATTTATGTTTTGCATTTTATGCAACAACTTGAACAAATATTAAAAAGGATTGTTTAATTTTTTGCATCAGTTCAAGTAACTACCACTCAGTAGACATTGGCTTGTTCAAAGCATGCTTAGAGAGCATATTTAAGCATGTTATAGGCAAGCCAGGTCTTGGCCAAGACTTGCATTTAGACTTGCATGTCTTGGCCAAGACTTGCATTTAGACTTGCACGTCTTGGCCAAGACTTGCGTTTAGACTTGCACGTCTTGGCCAGGACTTGCATTTAGACTTGCACGTCTTGGCCAAGACTTACATTTAGACTTGCACTTCTTGGCCAGGACTTGCATTTAGACTTGCACGTCTTGGCCAAGACTTACATTTAGACTTGGATGTTTTGGCCAAGACTTACATTTAGACTTGCATGTCTTGGCCAAGACTTGCATTTAGACTTGCACGTCTTGGCCAAGACTTGCGTTTAGACTTGCACGTCTTGGCCAGGACTTGCATTTAGACTTGTACGTCTTGGCCAAGACTTACATTTAGACTTGCACGTCTTGGCCATGACTTGCATTTAGACTTGCATGTCTTGGCCAAGACTTGCATTATACTGACAAGTGTAAAAACTGACATGTTCATAGTTCTGAATCAGTACTGATATAAGACTTGCAATTTGACGTGCCCAGTACTGATGTTGACTTGCCGTTCAGTCCGGGCAATCATCAGTAAACATAACGACGAAAACAATTAACTCTATTAACATTGAACGAGAAGCGGTGTTTTGATGCTGACTCCCCACAGTGTATTATACGATCCCAAGTCGCTTTTTGATCACCATGATGTATACACACATTTTTTTTTACAATTCCTTCACCCCACATACAATCGACAGTCTGGGTGTGGGTTCCATCGCTAAGTTTAACAAAGTTTTAACTCCTGCTGACAATGTTGTGCTAATATCTATTTTAACATTTGGAGCTTTGTATCCGGTACAGCAGTCATGCATCATTGTAGTGGTCGTTTCTATGTATTTTTAATGCATCCCATAAGAATTGCCGATCTTGTCTCCATGACAGTACAGAGGAAGAATTTTTTTACTCTCTGTGCAAAACACATTGTCGTGCCAGCACTCAAACTTAGGTCGGTTTGCGGCGGGTAACCATATTTTTGTCAATTTCCACTAAATATACTGTTATCGATTCTCCCTTTTTAAACCAAACTTTGACAGTTTTTACAAAGTTGGACATAGGAAATCAACATTTTTGCCATTGGGGTTAACAAAATGTAATGAAAAATGATAGGCGAGCATTATTTTGTTGCGGGTCATAAAATAGTCTGCCTAAAGAAACGGGGGACCCAAGCAAAATTGATCTGTTTTTTCGTTAACAAAATGTGATTGTCTTTGAGCTATGTATTGTAAAGTTACCTGAAAATTTTGTTGAATTACAGAAATCCCAACTAGTTTAAAAAGTGAAAATATGGAAAAATAAATGTCTATATGAGACTGAGGTCGATCACGCATTTTTCAAAACGACGCCAATGATCTAATAAAACCGACTAGTGTGAAACAAAGTGGTCCTGATCGACAGGATGTGGAATTCAGTTTAGCTAACATAGAAATTAATTTTTTAAGTGTGCAAAACAACTGACAGAGTTTGAACCCTTACCTGCAGTTTGAAAAATCAATCATTCAGCTATACCAATTTTGCTCATTTATCGGTTAAAATCACTTTTATGTTGTCAACAGACTTAATTCCGGCATCAGAATAAATTAAATGATGCAAGAATTAAGAAGCCAAGCGTAAAATGTGCACTTGATAGCGAAAAATGCTTAAACACGTAGAAAAGGCGAACAACTTTAAAACAATTGCTGCAAATGGCAACTATAGGTATTGTGTTTCACGTCAACTTTAAAGGGATGAAAAAATTAAGAGGGTAAAGCCGCTCAGAGTTTACATGAAAACTTTCCACAGTCACTTTTCAACTCAATTCAGAACATTTTCCAAAAAACTTTTAATATTTTTTATGCTTTGTAAATTGTTTTATCCCAATTGTTTTGTTTTGTTTGGAGAGAGGAATTAATAGCGCAGTCTTACTGTGCGATCGGGCTTACTTCTCCTATAACCAGTTTTTAATTTGACTAGAGAGAGTTTTCCAACAATTTTTATGCCATTTTGGAATTTTAGAACGCCTTATTAAATTTGTACGGCCTTAGTATGGCTCTTTATCAAGCTTGAGACGGCCTTAGTACGCACAGTATTAATCTTGATACTGCCTCAATACGGTAACTTAGAAATGTTTGTACGGTTTTTATCGATACGGTAAAGTGCTACCGCCTTACTAAGTTTTCAAAGTTCAGACAACTGTTGTGTAGCTTTATTAACCTGAGTACGGTAGTTATGTTATGAATTTTGCCTTCATTGAACCAACGCCAAGCCATTTTCGAAGAACATATATACAAGTCTAAAATCATAACCGCCTCAGATTGCAATTTATTACAATTTAAGATTACAATTGACTGGCTCAATTGGTTGTTTCCAGATAAGTCTGGAATACGTAAAACCTCTGCAACGTCTGAAAATGAGTACTTAGACTACAAATACCCAAAAATAAGAAAAGATGTATGCCCCCGATAAGATGGGAGACCGAAACAAGATAGATTATGTTTTTTCAAAATTTTTTGGTTGGCTTTTTATGTACTGTAAATTTACCTGCAATTATCTTTAAATTACAGTAATCCCACTTATGTAATTTAATAGTCATTTTGAGACTGAGGTAGAACACGCTTCATTAATAAAACTCTCGCAAATGAACATGTCGTACAGATTTACAATCTGTAGATTTGAATTGTTTCGTAGTGCCAATTAGCTTTCTTTACTTCGGCCAATTTAAGGGTGAATTGGCGGAGCGATTTAATGCTTTATTTGTTATTTGAAATTGACTATTTGAGTTACAGCATTTAGGCTGAATTGGCGGAGCGAATTCGTGTTCAATTATTTGTAGTGTATTTCGCTTAGCGAAAGATACCAAAATTTTGATGCGTCTGAATTTAGACTTTGGCGAATCGGAATCTAGTTAAGAGAGAGAGTCAACTATTTTGAATTACGAAATTGAGAAGAATGAGATTAGGCAAAATTAACAAAACTGCTTAACAATTTGTTCACAAGATAACATTACTAAATGCGGCAACTTACAATCACGAGACAAGGTGAACAGACAAAAGATCATGCACAGGGTGTAAACAAATTAACAAGTATGAAATCATAAGATTTGATCTTCAAAATTAAACTAAATGGATGAACAAATTAAAAGTAGATGAATTGAACTAAATTAAGTTAAACAGAAAATGAACCAAATTAGTTACACCAAATAATGAACTCAAATTAAAAATGTACTATTGTACCACATTTCCCCCTTGGCGAAAATAAATAACATGTTTTTTATCAGAAAATTAATAGTCAATATGTACTTGTTAAAATAATTAATACTATAATGTTTTAATCAGAGTTTTGAATGCACAGTTTTACTCATTAATCACTTTCGCTTTCGTAATATCTCTCCGCTTCGCCAAATGTCATAGACAACTCTGGTTCCTCGTGATTGGGAGAGACGTAGAATTGAGTTGGATAGGAGGTTGTTGTAGAGCATGGGCCGACAGTAAAGTTTGACTCCTCTTGATTGGACTGTGCTGCAGCAGTTTGTATTGCCGAGATTATAGACTTGTTTTTAATTTGTTGTTTCTTAAGGTTTTGCCGTCTTTTCTGTTTTCCAATTGCTGCAGTACTTGGTGTTATGGGAGGGCATGATTGAATTGGAGTCACAGATTCGTCCGATTCTGTGGTCGATATTGCGGAGCGTTTTCTCTTTGAGGGAAGTAGCGCTGCGGATGCTTTTGTAGCTGCTTTTCTCTTTGGTCTGCTTGGTGGCTCCGCGATAACGATACTTGAAGTTGGTAATCCCATTGGCACCGCGAGATCGTTATTTGATTCTGTGATTTGATTTGGCGGCACCGTTGGTTGTTGTTTCTTTGGCTTAGTCGGCATTCTTACTCGGAGGGCGCGTGTAACATTGGAGTGAATTGACGACACTGTACTGACGTCATCTGCCACTTTTCTGTGTTTCACTCTTTTTCCACCTTCTAACTTTTCCCTTGATTCCTTTGCATGGTGGTTTATGAGTTCCTCCGTTGTTTTGCCCGTGGGGAGCTTTGGGCGTCTGTTTGCGTATACTTGCAGATCTGTGTTTCGTTCCGCCTTTGTTCCAAACTTTGCGAGATCGGAATTCCTGATTGTTACCTCTCTCTTGCCCGGTTCTTTAATTACTGAGGTGTTTTCATTTGTTTTAATTACTGAAGATCCTGGTGCGAGAACGTCATATAGACCGTCGAGACTTTTCTTTGATCGTTTTGTTCGTGGTCTCTTTTTAGCCAATTTTACCTCCAGTGATGATTCTGTTCTGGGTATCGATTGGCCGACATCTGGATGAGAAATTAATCTCGATTCCTTGTTTGGGTCCTCCTTTTGTCTTTTCATCGCCTCTTTGCCCAGTTTGTCCTTGTTCACTTCCATTTCAATGTCACTTCGCTCATCATTGTTCCAATTTTCGTCTGTGATCAGCTGGTCCCATCTGACAATCTCCAAATCTAAATATTTGTTAAGAATATTTTTGTAAGTTAAGCTTTTTGAATCGGGATTAGTCGTTATATTGCTTAATGGTGTATTCGCTTTTCTGCCAAAATGTGCCTCAATTGGTGATATTCCAATAGTCTTTTGACGACATATTCGTAACTGATAAATTATTGAATTTATTGATGCTTTCATATTAAATTGATTTTGCGCCACCGTTTTAATACAGGCTAAGCGATTCTTGATTGTTTGAATGAGTCTTTCAACCAAACCAATAGCTCTGTGGTCGTGTATTGGCGCCTCGATTAGCTGTATGTTATTTTGATTACAAAATGTTTTAATTTGATGCCTCGTTTGACATCTAGCTTGATCCAATCTAATTGCGCGGGGTATACCGTGTAGCAAAACATATTCTTGAAGAAACTTTAAAATATTATCTACATTAGCTCTATCAAATACTTCTGCTGTTGGGAATTTTGAAAATCGATCAATACATGCAAGAAAATAAATCTCTTGATTTTTTTCATTATAGATGGGTCCTCCAAAATCAATTTGAATCTCTTCATTAGGAACTTTACATAACTTTAATGGTGCCCATTTATTTGCTGGTATAATAGGTTTTAAATTTTTACCAATCTTGACACAGGGGTTGCACTTTGCTGTTTTGGTTGCAATGTCCCTGTGCATATATGGCCACCACGCGTGTGTTGCCATATCAGTCATTCCGCATGTGCCAGGATGAGTTGCGTGGATTGCGTCTACATAAGCATCCTTGATTGCATGGGGAAGAGCAATTCTGTCATCTATGCAGACACACCCATTCTTCACATGCAAGTCCTTCCAGAAGGAATGAATGTAGGGTGATATTTGTCTACATCTATCTTCATTGTCCGTCAAAATGCAGTCGCGAATCTCTTTCAAGATCGCGTCCTTGGTTGTCAGGCTGGCCATTAGAGAGCTTGAGCTCTACTGACGGCGAAGTGGCTGTTGTATCTGTAGTAGGTGTTATGGTGGTCACGGGTGCCGCTTGAACAGTAGAAGGTCCCTCCTCTGCAAATCGTACTCTCGATGGGGTCGATTGTTTAACTGTCATCAGCGTTTCATCATCAGAAGGCGATTGAGACATCATGTAAACGTTCTTGAATTTCGTTGCGATTCGTTGAAAGTGATTTAAATTAGAGAGTGAGTGTTCGGTGGGTCAGTTTAAGGCAAAAAGCGAGTGAGGAATGATAGTTGTCTCGATTTTGGGGATGGAATTTAAATTATTTATCGTTAATTCGCTAATTGAGTCGTCAATTTGCGTGCTTGTAGAATGTTCTGGACTTCGCGGTGCGAAATCACTACATAAGTTATTAGTGGAATTTGGATTATTTACGACGCATTTTGTAGATTGATTTCGCGCTGCGAAATCGACGTAATTTTCGGCATTTAATAAGAAGCGTTTCGCACTACGTTTAATTACATCCAATTTAGCAACAATAAATTGCTCGTCCTATGTGGATATATTAGCAGCTTGTTGATGCGGGTCGCGAGATATATAATCCACTAATCCCATTTTTGTGCCCGGAAGGTGATCAATCGAGAAGTCAAATGGTAGTAAACGATCTACCCAACGTGTCAGTCTACTATTATTTGATTTGTTAGATCTATTTTCTCTCATAATAGAGAGAAGTGCTCTATGATCAGTTATCACAGTAAAGGGTTTTCCGTATAAATAATACTTAAAATGTTCCACTGACCAAACAACACCCAGAAGTTCTAGTTCGTTTATACTATATCTGTCTTCAACAGAGTTCAAAAATCGCGACGCGAATGCTACAGTATGCCACCCATTAGGTGTTCGTTGTTCCAATGCACATCCCAATCCTTTACGCGAGGCGTCACATTTAATTCGTGTTTCTAATTCCGGGTTGAAATGTTTATTTTCAGTGGTTTCCGTAATTTGTTCTTTTATTAAAGAAAACTGTTTATCGTGCTCTTCCGTCCACAGAAATTTCGAATTTTTCTTAAGCAATGGTTGTAGGGTGTAACATAATTCTGACAAATTCGGGATATATTTTCCAAGATGGTGTACAGAACCCATAAAAGAGCGAAATTTTTTAAGATTAGTAGGTGCCGATAATTTTCCAATTGCATCTGTTTTACTTGAAAGTGGGGTTACACCTGATTGTGTAATATTATGACCGAGTCATTCAATCGTCTCTTTTGCGAAGTGACATTTTGCAAGATTTATGCGTAAGTTTTCCTGATCCAGTTTTATTAGACATTTTCGTACCAAGTCGAGATGTTTTTCAATTCCACCTCTACTAACGATCAAAATGTCATCTAAGAAACAGAAAGTGTTTTCCAAACCGGCAAGAGTACAGTCAATAGCTTTTTGGAACTCAGCTGGCATGTCCGTTAGGCCGTAAAATCCAGTTTTAAATCGATATGTGCCAGTCATATCTCCACTAACTATGTTGAAGTTACAATGGCGGGCCGTATCACTGTGTAGCTTTAGTTGACTATAAGCGTATTGCAAATCAAGAGTTGTGAAATAAGCAGTCTCCTGCGGCGCCGTTGACAGTGTTTGCGAAATTGTTTGAATTAGCGAATCTATATTAGGCATTTGATAATTGTTTTTATGAATAGCTTTGTTTAGGATTTTTGAATCGAGTGCTATTTTGATTGACTTGTCCTTTTTTTACCGTAATAACAATCGGAGATATGAAAAATTGATTGGAACAGTTGTTTAACTTTTCGATATGTCCTTCACTTAACAGTTTTTCTAATTCAATTTTCACTTTCGGTTGGAGGTGTATGGGTACTTTTCGTCCTTTTTGATGTATTACTCGATAATTTGTGTGAAATTTTGAATTGACCGTGTGATTTTTTGATTTTCCAATTCGGGATATCAAATCAGGAAATTCCTTTGCCAGTGATTTCTTGATTGCACAAGGTGGATCTATATTATTAACTTCTAATTGCGGGCAAGGCTTCTCAGAAATTGTGATGCCTAACTGATCAAAAAGATCTCTTCGTAATATTGGTCGAAATCCATCGGCTACAACTGTTATTTTTGCTTTCTGAATGCTCCAATCATTACATTTTATCGGCGTTTTCAAAGTGCCAAGGGGTTGAACGATATCGTTAGAAAATGACTTCAATTCCAATGGTTTTTTCTCCGACCATTGTGATTGAGCACAATTGAACATTATTTCTCTTGCGAGCGACATAATAATAATGGTACAACCACTACCAGAGTCTAGAAGTAAATCACAGTTTGTGTTTCCGATTGTTAATGACAAATTTTTCAGTGTCAAATTTGGGGAACTCATATTTTCAATTGTGGCAACGTAATTATCATCCGAAGAATCATAGTCTGAGTTAATTTGCTCATTATAATTGATATAATTGACGTTCAGACTTTCCTGGCTAGAGTTTTGATTAGATGTTTCTGCCGTATCTACAGTGTTAATGCGATTAGTTTGTTGAGTGTTTCTTGTAGTAATAAGTCTTCGACGACAAACTTTAGCAAAATGGTTTTGCAAACCACAGTGGTTACATTTCTTACCCATTGCGGGGCAAACCTGACGATGTGTAGGTGTCCAGACTTGACCACAACCACGGCATTGTCCAACGGATGCACGGTTTGTGACTGTTCTGCTTGATTGAGGTCCCCGTACTCCCGCGCCGCGAAATCGATTGAATTGTTGTACCGCGTTCACCGTACTGCCAGTTGCTCCGTTATTAGATGAAATTCTTTGCTGATTCTGATTACCCATTTGCATGTTGACTGCAATGCTGAGTGCCCTCTCTGGTTCAACTGTGTCCCTTAGAAGCTCTCATTGAATGTCATCATCCAGCATGTTAGTGATGAAAATGTCCCTGATGATGGCTTCTTCACGGTTTTCAAAGTCGCAATTTTCAGCCAGTTCTTTCAAGATGTTGTAGAATTGCTCTACAGTTTCGCCCTTCTTTTGCTTCCGAGAGAAGAACACAAATCAATCAAATGTGATGTTTCTTGGGCGGAAAAAGGCAATCTCCATCATTTCCCAGAGTTTGAGGGTAGTCAAATCGTAAATATTGTCGTGCGGGAATTTTTGTGTTAGTAGTCGTCTTCCTTCAGTACCAAAACTTATGTACAATAGAGATACGCGTTTCTGATCACACAAATTCCATGGACGCTCCCCGCATAGTATTCCCGCTTCTGTTATCTTTTGACATTTTAGATCCCATTGCAACTTCAGCTGGTTGTTTCTTATTCTACGTTCTCTCTCTGCTTCCTCAGTTGTGTCGTCAATCGGCATCTCGTACTTCGGTTCCACTGGCAGACGAACTGTCGATGGTTTGGGTTGTAGCAATGTGTCTATAGTGATATTCTTGCGAGCGAGAATCGCTAGTTTTAGTTGAATTCTCCATTTCTCCAATCTGATTGGTGGGTCTGAGGTTGGTCGTTCCCAAAATGGCTCTATCGACAGCGGTGTTTTTCTCGATTCTCGAGCTGATTGCGCCATGTCGTACAGATTTACAATCTGTAGATTTGACTTGTTTCGTAGTGCCAATTAGCTTTCTTTACTTCGGCCAATTTAAGGGTGAATTGGCGGAGCGATTTTATGCTTTATTTGTTATTTGAAATTGACTATTTGAGTTACAGTATTTAGGCTGAATTGGCGGAGCGAATTCGTGTTCAATTATTTGTAGTGTATTTCGCTTAGCGAAAGATACCAAAATTTTGATGCGTCTGAATTTAGACTTTGGCGAATCGGAATCTAGTTAAGAGAGAGAGTCAACTATTTTGAATTACGAAATTGAGAAGAATGAGATTAGGCAAAATTAACAAAACTGCTTAACAATTTGTTCACAAGATAATATTACTAAATGCGGCAACTTACAATCACGAGACAAGGTGAACAGACAAAAGATCATGCACAGGGTGTAAACAAATTAACAAGTATGAAATCATAAGATTTGATCTTCAAAATTAAACTAAATGGATGAACAAATTAAAAGTAGATGAATTGAACTAAATTAAGTTAAACAGAAATTGAACCAAATTAGTTACACCAAATAATGAACTCAAACTAAAAATGTACTATTGTACCACAGAACAATTATAAATCAATTAACGTCGGACAAAATGCTATCGAATGACCGGAGGAGACATTCAACTTAGATAGTGTAGAATAACAAATTTTTAGGCATGCAAAACAACTGATATGTTTTCGGAAGTTTACCAGCAGTCTCGGAAATCAATCACTCAGCTATCTTAACTTGGCTCATTTATCGCTTTCAATCACTTTTATGTTAGCAATAGACTTAATTTTGAAATGAGAATAAAATAAATCACGCAAAAATAATGAAGCCAAGCGTACAAAAATGCACTTCATAGTAAAAACCGTTTTTATAACCAGAGCAAAATCAAATGCATAGAACAACGCACAACTTTAAAAAAAACATTCGGCAAAATTCTTGAGAGAGCAACTAGGAAATTGCCTAAGTAAGTTTGAAAAACAACTTCACGCACGCAATGCTGTCAAGAAATTGCAGTGATGAACGAAAAAAAAACATAGCAGAGCACGAAGAGTACCGAGCCGCAACTCAAACAGTTGAGGAAAACTATTAATTAAATTTTTAGCAAAATAAACTTTAATGGCCAATGAAGAACTTTAACCAGCAGACAAAAAAGAGAAAATCAACTCAAAAAGAGAAACTTCTTACCATTTTTGACAACAAAACTTACCATTTTTGACAACAAAAGAACAACAAATGCCGGAAAAACTCAAAAACTATTTAGAGATAAAGAAAAACAAATTGTTAATTTTAAAACTCTTAGAAAAAGAAATTAATTAGATAGATTTTAAATGTTAATAAAAAGAACAAAATTAGGCATTTTCATTTATGTATTTTGAAACAAAACCATGTTTTGTCATGTTCTGTCGGCAGTAGCCACAAAGGCAACAATGAGAATCAACAAATACATGCGGCACAATCACATTTTTTAATGAAGATATATAGCATAATTGTCAACAAATGTTAGTTTTCCATTGAACTTTGATAATCTTTTGAAAAAAGTGGATTTCTAAAATTTTCTTTTTTTCCAGTCCTTTGTGGCTAAATTTAATACTAAAAACTGATTTTTCGCTGACATACAAAAGGTCGAAAAGAGAGGGAAGAAAAAGTAGACAGAACAAAATCAAGAAACGACTCAAAAGCGTCGTTGACAATAATTTCGCCCTTCAATTTACGAGTATATAGTGGCGGAATCCGTCAAAATAGAGAAATGACAACATTAAGTTGAATAACAAAATAGTCAAAAGTTAAAATTATTCTAAAAATCAGCAAATATCAACTATTTTTCATATATTACTTGTAAGCAAACAAACAGAAAATGTTTTTCAAGCGGTTAAGTCAAAAAGCATTGCACAATATTACACAAGGTATAATAAGCACAGAAACATAAGTCAAAAATGAGAGAACACAAAGAAAACAAAAAAACATAGAAAATAACTGATTGGTTCACAAAAATATCTATTTCAGCTTTTAATAAGAAATACCACCACGCATTATGCGTCTCTCCAGTTGACAATAGCTGGAAAAATGAATACAATGGGAAAAAATTGTTAAAAAAGCCCAAAAATGCGCAAACGTTTGAAGAGCTTTGGAATTAGCTCAAAAAAGGGCTCCTTTTAACTAGAAGAAACTACAAAACGCAATCCGACAACAAGATAAATATTTTTTAGTCTAAAACAACTTTTTATTCAACATTAAAATCCTAAAACAAATCGAAAACGAATACAAAAACAAAAAAAGCTGAAGGTTAAAAAAATGCTTGCTCAGCATATTTGCCGCTGCTATTTGTGCTCTTTTTTTTTAAAAGAAGTTTTGAAATAAAATGACAACCCGCCTTTTTCTCCGCTTTCTGAATTCGTTCAGTGAAACAAATTTTTAAAACCTGTTCACATATTTTTTATTTTTGGCTTGTTCATTTGTCAAAAAACAGATTAGGCGGAAGCCTCATGACTTAACTCGAAATTTATTTATGCCCCAGACAAACAAAGCAAAACAAAAAACTTTTTCAACCATTCTAGTCATTTTACCAATCAACTCTTCTAACAAACTTGGGGTTATTAAAAATGGCAACTTTTACCTTCTCCTCAAATTGCGTCAAGCTAATACTTGTTAGAACAATAACTTTTTTATACTAGTTCTTCTCAATCCTTTGTCAGCTCAAAATAAACAAGCGCAAAATAAACAAAAATAACAAAACAAAACAAGAGAAGAAACTAGGTTTGTGTAACATTCAAATGTCTCATCTCAGTAGGAACACCCAGAATATCAGTCAAATAAGCTATTAAGCACAAAAAACTAATCAAATGGAAAAAAAACAAAGAATGACTGAAAAATATATCAGACCATTTGAAAAAAGTAACCAAAATATCTCAAGAAATAAGAAAACTCCTACAGCACTATGAAAACTTTGAAGAAAGCCAAAAAACTGCTTAAAAATTTTCTGAAATGCTTAACAGGCATTTATAGCTTAAAATTGCTTTAAATAGTCAAAAAGATTCTCATTGTGTTCAAAAACAGCGGAAAATGTTTAATTGATGCTTAGCATAATAGAATTATCAAGCGCCAATTATACCAAATGAAAGCACCAAATTATCAAGCACCAAATGAAAAAACAACAACAGGATAAGATAAGTGGAAAAAGGTCCCAGGTTGAGATCCAGACCCAAATTTTCTTCTGATCAGACTTTCCAGACCGAAATCATATCTGATCAGACTTTCCAGACCCCAGTTGCCTCTGATCAGACTTTCTAGACACAAGGGTATCTGATCACACTTTTCATACGCGTTCTGATCAGACCATCTTCAGACCATGCTCCAGACTCAAATTGAGACCATTGCCCAAACCTTAATCAGACTATGATCAGACCCAATTGCGTTCAAAAACATTTCTGATCAGATCCAAGTGCGCTCGAAGAGGTTATGATCAGACCCAATTGCGCTCGAATCTGCCTATTATCAAACATTTCAGACCAAGACAATGGTCCACACTTTTCAGACCAAAATGAGCTCTGATCAGACCATCTCCAGACTATGGTCCAGACTGTAGTGCGCTCGAACTTCCGTCCAGACCTGTAATTTTGGTCTGGGAACACACGGGTGTGCGCTCGACTGGGTCTGATCATAAACCAATTTGGGTCTGGACCTCAACCTGGGGTAAAGTTAAAAATAAAAAATGCAATGATAAAAAATCCACAGGTGTTGAAAAAATTTCCATTGATTCGGTTTTGGACACCACAAGATCTCACATGAGTATCATTAGTTGATCAACATTGACCAATGTTGCGCAAGATCAAAATATATTTGCCGTGTGAACCCTTCCGAGATAAAGTTTCTATTGCACCCTCTGAAATATTTTATTTGAATTAGTTTGAAAAAAGTTATCCTATTTTTATAGATTATGCCCTCAGAAAATTCTCCACCCTATCCAATTGGCCCGACGAATTGCTACGACTCGTCACTTCGGACAAATTCACAATCGTACCCTCAAAACGGGTTCCATGCACCTGTAGCCACTCGTCCTTTTGGTTTCCATGTCCAGTCCTTTTCCAGCCATCAACCCGCCTTTACAGCTGGGCAAATGACAGGTGGAGACGCCACTCAAATGCCTCCTGTTGAAGAAATGCCACCAAGTTATGAACAAAGCAGCTACGGAACCAATTATGGGCTACTTAATAATTATGGATTTGTTGCTAATTCAAACTAAACTCTTTCAGGAACTTTTAACGCGGGTCGAGGTGTTAACGTCATCCCTAGTTGAGAAGACTGAACAAAAACGATAAAGTATTTGTAAGACATCTTCGGTATCGGCGGTTCCAAACTTGAGAATTGTCAGTTTGTTCAGTATTGTCGGTTTCAAACATAAAAAAGATTCGGTATCGTTGTTATTGCACGTAAGAGAGATTCAGTATGTTCGGTACTTAAACGTAAGAGATCGTCGGTATGTTTGGTTTTAGACGTAAGAAAATGTTCTATTTTATTCCATAGTGATTTCTGATCTTTCTGTTTTGATGTATTCAGTCACACTTTAGGATAGCCTTCTTTTTGCAAAAATTTCAAATGTATTTCTTAGAGACATTTCTTCAGGAATGCGCGAAGTGATTGAAAATTCTTCTTTATTTCGGTCACAAAACTAATTGATTGAATATAGATTCCTTAGTTGTTTCTGAATAAAAAAACGTAACATACTTGTTGCACATTGATGAGAATTCTGTCAATTAATTGGCATCCACCGAGTTTTTTCATGATTTTTTGTAGTTTTCAAGCAAAGTTTTTGGTGGTTAGTTACGTTGAATTTGATCATGCCGAACTATATTGTTCGTCTGCTGGACTAATTTGCTTTTAATACGCAGAAGCAAAAAATCATGCTGTTTCTATCAACAATACCGAATCTCTTTATGCAAGAAAAACGACAATACCGAATCTGTCTTACGTTTAAAAAAGACGATTTCATATAGTTCTTATGTTAAATACCGAACACAAACGGTGATTCTTTCATCGTCATTTTTGGCAGGGGAAAACGACGATACCGACAACTTCTGATGTTTAAAATTGAATATTTCTCGACTAGGGATTACTAGGGATCTCGAAATACGCTGAATGATTGAAAATATACAACAAAATGCGTTGAACCTTTGCAAGAAATGCGCTGAGATTTCAACCGAACTTCTTACACAATTTCAGTGCTTTTAAGCGATTTTCTTTAACTAAAACGTTTGATTAGAATGTTTTGTTTTTATTAAATCAAGCAGTTCAGCTATCGAGTTGCCTTTTTTGCGTTATTATGTAAAAATTTCGAGCTCAGGTTTATGAAAAATCAGCGCATTTTGACGCATTTCTTTTTTATTATTTTCAAGACACTTCGACCCATAGACAAGCAATAGTACAATCACTTCTTAATTCGCAGTAGCTAACAATAATTATAAAAATACGATGATTGTTCGGAGGAACTCTTAGTTGGTTATAGCCGCCACCATAAAGCAATAGAGAAAATGTTACCAAAACTTTTGCTAAAAAAATATATAAAGGCGAGGCCAAGTGACCTGGAAGTATTCATAACTTAGAACTCAGTATAAAAAGTAGTTTTTGTTTATGGTGCAAAATTCTTCCAGGAAAATTATTTGTACAAGTCTCGATATAATTTATGCGTATGATAAGGTACAAAGAAGTCACAAAGCATTGTTCCAGAAAACACCTGTTTCCAACTTATTCATTGTTACCTAAAAGACCTATAAAAAATCAAATTTTGAAATTTAGCCCACCAATAGTTCAAGGAAAGAATGGGAAAGATCACTTTGCTGAGCACGTTCTGTGGTGTCCCAAACGTGCCTGAATTAAATATTTTCATTTGCGTTTATGCATGAAAAAAGTCGAGTCAGAGTGACATTTTTATTACGGTACTATATAATTGTATAGCAAGCAATATAATTGTATATAGCTGCAAACGGGCTATAGATGACTAAGATTCAATTTTTCGTTTGTTCCCGATTTAAACTTGACGGTTGTTTTTTAGATCAGGCCGGAGAGTGTTTTTTGTTGGGTTTTAGCAACAAATTTCTATGAATGTTGCGTCCGAAACAGTTTGTGCAATCCATTTATAAAATGATAAATGATTGATAACTGACTCATTTTTCGCCTAAATCTTTGCAAAAAACTCAAAAATTTAAAATTTAGTGTTTAATCAGAAGCCAATTGAATACGTGCTTTTTCTAAAATTTTGGAAAAACCTTTACACCGTAAATAAACAGCTTTTGCTCTATCTCGAATTGTACAACTTTTTTCTCAACAGTTGGCCGAAAAAATTTTAACAAAAAAACGTTCTGCTAAAAATTACGGTAAGAAGGAAACAGCTGTACGTTATAAAAAAATAGGCTATGAACGGTTATACGCAATTAAAATTATGAGAGCATCAGACTTCTTAAAGAACAGAAAACAAAAAAGTCACAGTCTAACAAAGAAAAACACTATATGAATGAATGAAAATTATGCAAAATGAATGCAACTGTTTGTGTCAGAGCATACACAATTTTACATTCTTTCAAATCTTGCTAAACCTCGTTGCAGCTTGCAAACAATTTCATACGAGATACAGTTGAACCATTGTTCAGTTGAACAACTGCTCAGTAACTGCTCAGTCAACAACTGAACAACAGATAGAGTTGAAAACTTTTTGAAAAACTGTATAACTGAGTCAGTTGAACAACTGTTCACTTGAACAACTGAGCGCCAAATACTTTTGCAAAGCTGTTAAGCAATTAAGTAATTGATTCATTTGAACAACTGCTCTGTTGAAGAACTGAACAACAGATACAGTTGAACAACTGTTGAACAACTGCAAGACTGTTTCAGTCGAAAAGCTGTCTAAAACTTATCAATCGGTCCACTCATTGAACCGAAAGCTCTTTGTGCACTTTTTTATATTGAAAAAAAATATTAGAATTTGAAAAATAGTTTATTTGATGATACCAAAGCAATTTGGTCAACTGTCGAATGCTTCTCGCCAGAAGACATTTGAGAGGTAAAAGGGAGCCTGGCATAAATATATTGATTAATAAATTTTTTAAGTAGTTTATGAAGTTATAATTTATAAAGTTTCAAATTGATGCATAAGTATGCGTGTATTCTACAGGTTTTCATGACTCGAAGAGGTTTATTGGATTTGCACAAGTTTTTACGACTCGAAGAGGAGTATTGATATTCTACAGGTTTTTCTTTTAGCAGAAAGCAAGTTTGTTCATGACTTGAATTTTGACTTCCTTCTATTCGAGAATTTAACTCCGTTTTTGATTGTTGATTTCTATTTTCGAACATTGGACTTTAACAAGAGCTTAGTTTGTAATGTATAACAATTGGTAACAGTCTGTAATTCAAGGTGAAGAGGTCAATTTGAGAAAATTTGATCCCACTTAACTACCTCTCCCGCCCCTCGCCCCAAAAAAAACTAACCACCCCCCCAACGTACCTACCCCCCTCCCCGCCAACCCCAACGTACCTACGCCCCCCCCCCCCAAAACCAACGTACCTACACACCCCCCTACCCCCCTCGTACCTACCTACCCCAACCCACGTATCTATCTACCCCCCCCACGTACCTACATAACCCCCCCCCCCACCCCGCAACGTACCTACCCCCCACCCCAACTACCTACACCCCCCATCACTATCTACTTGCCTCCAACCGCACTTACCCACACCCCTGAACTGAAAAAAATTTTAACGCTTTTTATGTTATATTGGTCTACTATTTTTGTTATTTCTAGTGTTCTTTTCGATATTCAGAGAGGTAGAGATTATTTTGCACGACGATTCGAGTCGTTTCCGGTATTCTACCGGCTATGTTCTTTTATCTGACCCTTCATGACCTGAACTTTGATTTCTGATTTAGAACTTAAAACAAAAAAATTAGAACAAAAAACTCCTTTTCTCTTTATCCAAACTACATAGAGTCTCCACCTACTCATAGACCCCCTCATCCTGCCCGCGCAACCATTTACTCCCTACTTAACCCGCTAACTTACTATCCTTCATCTACCTTCTTACCTACCACCTGGCTGCATACCCCGCTCCTACATACCTACACCCACTTACCTGCTTCTACGCTCCACACAACCCTCCATCCCCTGCCGACACCTCTAACCTACATAACCCTGACCTCCCGTCCGGCTCCCAGCAACAAAACCAACCCAACCCACAGCTAACCAGACACTTAAACTAAAAATTGCGTCCTAATTTTTGTTCAAAAACTGTACAGTTTAATCAGGCACTAATTATTTTTCATTGATAAATCTTTTTCAGTGATATTCCTAATTCAGGCAAAAGAGCTTGCAATTTTTTTGCAGGATTCTTCGAGTCTTTTGTAGTACTCTTTCACCTTTGTCTTTTTCTTCGTTTAATTTCATATCATTCTGCTGATTCGTATTAATTCATGTTAGCTTTTTTAGATAATCTTACTCGCCAAAATCTGCTCCGTTTTTCACTTTTCGTCCCTGTCTTGTCTCATTTCACATTTTCATTCGACCAGAGACTGACCTGCGTATTAGACTGGGGACAATTTATAGCTTGAAAAATTTTGATATTAATTTAGCAATATGTTTTTCGGCATTTTGGGTGAGTTTAGTTGAAATTTGACCATTTGTCAAATGGTTCAAGTCAAACTCCTGATTACAATTGTTATTTAAAAGTGTTAAGGCAATTATAATTTCATTGTGCTTGTGTTTGATCTGGTTTTAGTGAAAAAAAGTAAGAATAATCGAGATAATTTTTCAGGACAAGTCATCCATAGGCATTAAAAAATTATAAGATCGATGTTTAAACTTGACGCCTAATAGGCGAAACTAAAAGCAGGGACAAATCTTTTCTACAAAAAGGAAGTAGCTCTTAATGTAATTGTCGTAGTCTGAAAGATTGTATCAAAACCGTTTTCAATTACTCTGCTCATTGGGCTTTACAAGTTTTAGTAGAACGTGTTATACTGCTTAGCTGAGTATTTAGTCAACTGAGTCACAATTGACCACTGCGTGTTCGAACTGGGCAATTGTGGTGCGATTGCCTAACTTTCGAGATTGAGTTAGAATTTCACTTTCGAAATTTGTTATCCGCGACGTGAAAGACTACTTCGCTGGATAGGCTTAGATTTGAAAAACAGTTAGCTAATTTAATATACAAGTGCTTTGTTTGAGCGCAAACGAGTGGATAAATATGAATTTTGAACAGAATTAGGATTAAAACAACCTATATGAGATCATAACTTATTCATACAGAAGAAAGGAAATTAGATTTGATTTTTTTTATACACGTGAAAACACTGTTCTTTGTCTGGAGCCTGGACAAATGATGATTGCAACTCAAATGATTAATGAATTAATGATTAAATGGATTTAATGAAATGAACTAAATGAACTGCCTTTGAATATGGGAAATCTAAAGCATGAACTAAATACGGTAATGGACCTTTTAATGAAAAACATCCATTCCGTATGCCATTTCCCCCTGTTGAGGAAATTGTAGAGATTAATTTAAAAAATACAGAAACTTAGTACTTTTTCACCGGTTAAATTATAATAAAAATTAATATATTCAATGATTATATGAAATTTATTGAGTTTTAAGATAGTTTTATTTTGAATTGTCAGATTGTTGCTCAGCATCAAGAACAATCATCTATCTCTCTCAGTTGGAAGATTTGTGTCAATTGTCCAACGCTCGTTAAGCATTCTTGGAGAGACTGCGCCAATAAATGTGTATCATGTATTTCTTGGATTGCAGTCTGCGTTTGCTGGCTAAAATCTTTCTTCTTTCTTGAGCTGCCTTTGGCTTCGTCTATCTGAGGATGTTTCCGAAACAGACGTATCGCTTACATGAATAGAGTTTTTTTTCTTTTTTTAAATATTGGAGTGTTTTAAGGCCCAGAGGGCTGGGCAGGACTGAAATGCAATATTGGAGTCAAGTCTGGCCAATTTAGAAAAACCTCATCGTATTCGGGATTTCTTTTGTGGAGTCGCAATTTTAATGCTCTCGCCACATTGCTTGTCGTTGAGATGCACGAACGTCCAGATGACACTACGCTGACATCATCTGGTTGTTTTCTTGATCGCTTGATCTTTTTGCTACTATGGTCTTTTTTAAAAGATTTTTTTATGATTCTGGATCTTTTGTTCGGGAGTTTTCTCGCCAATCTTCGGTGGTCTCCAATCAGCATAGTGGGCTAATTCTGTTTCTCGCTCGTTTTTAGTTCCCAATTTAGCAATATTCGAGTTACATACTTGTCCTTCGGGCTTGCCCGGCTCCTTTATTATGCTGCTTTTTGGGCTGACTTTTCCAACTGTTCTCCCCGGGGCCAAAACTTCATGGAGCCCGTCTAAGTTTTTTTGGTCGATTTGCGGCATAAACTTTTCGTGCAATCTTTACTTGAATACTCGTTTCGCTTCCTCATATTGGTCGAGAAAAACCTTCAGACCACACTAGTCTCTTCTCTTCGTCCTTATTTTTTTGTTTTCTTCTTGAGCACGGGCGTTTGTGGCTCAAATGACTCGTTTTAATGCTACTTCCAAGCACATTCCAGTATCAGCCCACTGTTCATCTGTGAGGTATGATCGGCCTAGCATCGTATCGCTATCTAAATAACATTTAATTCTTTTCTTAAAAACTTACTTTTTACTATTTGATGTAGTTGTAACATTAGATGTTGGAGTATTGCATTTTCTGCCAAAATGTGCTTCAACTGTTATTATATTTGTTGTTTTTTTGGTTAGTTATATCATGTTTTTGAATGATTGCATGTATTAAAATTTGAAATCCAATTTTTTTATTCAAATCATTTTCATACATGATAATTGTCGTTCAATAGTTTGAATGAGACTTTCAACAAGACATGTTGCTCTATTATCAAGTGCAGGGGCATATAATGGTTCCATTTTGTTTTCTGAACAAAATTTGTCACTTTTTGCCTGTTAAACATCTAGCTTGCTCTAACCGAATTTTCGACGTACGCCGTGATTATACATTTATGTCTGTAGAAACTTGATTACATTTGGACTGGAAGCATTACTTACAATTTCTATTGTGGGGTATTTTGAGTATTGATCAATGCTTGTTAAGATATACTGCTCTATTCCTTTTTCATTAATATTAGTCCGCCAAAATCCATTTGGAGTTCGTCATTCGATTGAATACATTAAGGATTCAGGTAATGGTGACTATTTGCTATGCAGAATCACTGGTTTAAAGATCTTACCACTTTCTGTGCAAGCTTTACACTCACTAAATTTAGCTAGTATGTTGCGGTGAATATATGGCCACCATTTATTCTGGGCCAGAGTAAGCATGGCGAAGGTCCCTGGGTGGGTGGAGGGAATGTTTTCTAACATGGCTTCCCTGATAGCTTTCTAAATGGCTAAGCGCTTGGTAGTTCATAAACACCCGTGTTTAACACTCATATCGCGCCATTATGAGTATATGTAGGGAATGATATACTCGAGCCTCTTTTCGTCATTTCTAATCACGCAGTCCCTTACCTCTTTTAGGATGGCATCCCTTTCAGTTCGGATGCCCAACAACTTCTTGCTGAAGATGCAATTGACTGCTTCCGAGAGCTTTAGATTGTCCGCCGCGTCTCTTGCGCTCGTTGAATGTGTTGTCTTCGTATTAGAAGAATTTGTCCCTAGCGTTGTATTACTGGGTGAATTGTCCGAGAAGGTTACTCGGGCTTTAGTTCGTTTAGATATGTAGACTTTCCTCGTGGAATTTTGAAGGTGGAGTTTATAGAGTGATTATCATAAAACTTCATTGTGGAAGAATTTTGGTCAAAAGCAATTTAATTTTGGGTTTTCGGTATTTAAAGAAGGTAATTTTGAGTTTCGCACCTAATTTAGAGAATTTGTGATGATTAGTTGATTTGGTGATTCAAATATGATGATTCAAATATTGGGCTAATTGTACAGATTGTTCACATTCTTTACTGTCTGACCGTTGCAATATATTAGCAGCAAATTTGTGAATGGAATTCGAATTGTGTATTTGTGCATTTTTTACTGCAAAATGTAATTTAGAATTTGTGGAGGATATTTGCAACGCGATTGGCGTTTTTTTGTGGGGATTGATAGATATACATTATAGTGAAAATTGCGATGCAATTGGCAAGAAGGTATTACAATTGGGTAAATGCGTTGCAATTGGCCTATTCTGAATTTTACTTTTCGCGTTTGATCATGGGAGTTTTTGTTGCAAATGGCTTAATCGGTTTTGAGATGGGTGAATCTGACTTAAGGATGCTATTTAATTTATGTAATGTGTGTCGTTTATGTTCAATAATGTAATTAAAGGAATCCCGGATTTTGAGTTTTGTGCCACCACAAAATGTTCATCGTAGATTTCATATTTCTTTGCTTTTGCAAAAAGATGAAGGGAGATGTAATCCACAAGTCCATTTTTGCTCCTGACATGTGTTCTATGGCAAATAAATAAGGGAGTAGGCGATCAATCCATCTAGAAAGTCGGCTATTGTACAAATTAATAGAACGATGTTCCTGAAGTATTGACAATAATGCTTTGTGACATGTAATGACTGTGAAATTTCACTATAGAGGTAGTAATTGAAATATTCAATTGAGCAGACGCCTCCCAATAATTCTAATTCAATTACGCTGCATTTTTCTTCTGTGGAATTGAGAAAACGCTATGCAAAAGCTATAGGTTCCCACCCATTAGGAGACTTTTGCTCAAGTGCTGCACCAAGTCCAGAACTTGAGGCGTCGCACTTTACTCTGACGTCCAATTTTGGATTTTAATGACAGTTTCCAATGCTTTTGGCTATTTTATCTTTCAAAATGTTAAAAAGTTCGATGTGTATTTCAGTCCAAAGTATTTTGGAAGAATTGTTTAAAAGTGGTCTAACGGGATGACAGAGTTGAGCCAAGTTTGGTATAAATTTGATCCAAGGAATGATCTTAAACGTTCGAGTGTGTTTGGTGGTGTTATAGCAAAAACAGCTGCAGTCTTATTTTCTAGAGGTGATGTACCAGTTTTAATGAAGTTGTAGCCTAGCCAATCGATTTCTGTCTTACCAAAATGACATTTTTGGAGAATGATGCGCAATTAACCTTATCTAATTTTTAGAGACAATTGATGACATAATTGATATGGTCAGATTTTCATCCAGTACTAACTTTTATGATATCGTCCAGTAAACAATATGTGTTTTGGGGGCCAACAACTGTGTAGTCCGTTGCTTCTGAAACTAAGCTGGCACGTCTATGAGACCAAACAATCCACTTCTAAATCTGCAAGCACCAGTGTAATTAGGGTCTTAGTGTAATTGTAGTTAGCTATATGCATATTGAAAGTCTATGGTTGAAAAATATGCTTGTTTGAAGTTTTGTGTGTTTGTTAGATGTTGTGAGATTGAATCTATTAACATTTCTATGTTGGGAATTTGATATTTAGTTTTATGAATTTATTTAATGAGGACTTTAGAATCTAATGTTAATTTTATTGATTGGTCTTTCTTTACTGTAATTACTATGGGCAAGCTTAAATTTTTGTCAAAACAACTAGATAATTTTTATGTCCTTTTTTTAATCGGTCTATTTTAACACAAATTCTAAGTCGTAAAATAATTGGGACGCGACGTAGTTTTTGACGTTTCGCTGTAAAATTTTGATGAATCTTTGATTCAACAACATGTGTATTTGAGCAGCCAATTCTGGAAACAAGGTCAGCAAAATGCGATGCGATAGCTTGTTTCACCCTGCATGTAGAATTATCAAAATTGTTGACACATTTACCCATTTTTGCTTATTGTTGTATCACTGCCTAACCAAAACTGCTGAACAGGTCCTTTCCGATTCTGAATTTGTGGCCATCCTCTACAACTGTAAGGCAAGCGTCCTCACACGTCCAATCTTTATAGACAACCGTCGTTGCAACGTTGCCGAGAATTTTTATCTGTTTATTTGAAAATGTTTTGAGGTTTTTCTCATATTTAGAAGTGATTCATCGTGCAGATTGGGTACTCTGCAGGACTTTGTTGGCCAATGTTTTTTTTTCTTATGCTGCACACACAATCAGAGTCGATCACCGGGTTTGCCATAATTTTTCTATTTTGGATTTTGGCATTGAGTGATTCAACTTGATTTGGTGCATCGCTAGAGATTGCGGCTACATAGTCATCAGAATCACTATCGTAGTTTTAGTCATATACTTCACTAAATAGTTGTTGGTAACTTGTTATGTAGTTGACAGATTCCTCGTCATCACTCTTGATATTTGTGTGTCGATCTGGTTGATGTTCGTTTGTTGAGTTTGTGACCCTTTTGGTTTCTTGATTTCTTTGTTTTTTTTGCATTTTTAGCTAAATGACCCAGAATTCCAAAATTGTTGCACTTCTTGCCTTTCTCAGGGCATACTTGACTGTGATTATGGATACAACGTGGACTAAAATTTTCGCAAATGCTAAAGTATTGGTAGTTTTGGTGTACAGTTGGGTAGCGAGTGAAGTCTTTCTGTTGTTTTTGGTAATTCGTGGTGCGACTGAGGCCTTGAAATTCATTGACTATGTTCACTGATTGGGCAATTGTGTTAAGGGTTTGATTAATTTTTTGCTATTTTTGAGCTCTTATCTCCATATTAATAGCTATTTAGAGTGCATTTGTTGGTGTTGCAGTTTCTTTGAGAAGCTCTTTTTGGGATTAGAAGTCCAAAATATTGAGGATGAAGGTATCCCGAATTAGTGTTGTTTCCTCATCTCTCAGACTACAATTTTCTACCTGTTCAATGAGTCTCTCATTGAAAATCTCCACGTGTTCTCCTTTTTGTTGTTTTGAGGAGAAGAAAACAAAACGGTCGTAAACCATGTTCTGCTTTTTTTGAGGGATTACTCCATCATACGCCAAAAATCTTTCATCGATTCCTTTTCGATTGTGTAATGCTGGTATCTACTCATGAGAATCCTGCGACCCTCTGTCCCAATACAGTGGTAGCGAAGTGAGGTTTTTTTTGGTCACAATGCTCCCAAGGTTTATCGCCGCACAAAATGCCAATTTTGTCAATCTTCTTACATCTGTTTTGCCACGTCACCTTTAGTTATTGGTTGCGAACTTGTCTGTTGCATTCAGTTGCCTGAATGTGATTTTCAATTGGTTCGTCATACACAGGTTCGGGCGGACATGTGACGGCCGACCGTGGCTGGTCCATTGAGAAGAATCTCCAGTTGGATTCCTTCTTTTGCCAACAATGCCAATTTCCATTGTTGCGTCCTTTTCTCCAACAAAAGTGGAGATGTGATGGTTGCTTTCTCCCAGAAAGCGTCGTTATGCACGTAAGTTTTTCGGGAAACAGCAGCTAACTGCGCCATATTATATTGCTTAGCTGAGCAATTAGACAATTGAGTCACATTTTGAATTGGGCAAGTGCAGTGCGATTGCCTAACTTTCGAGATTTAGTATCACTTTTGAAATTTTTTATTCGCAACGCGAATGACTACTTTGATGGTTGCTTGGATTTGAAAACCAGTTGATTAAGTTAAATTACAACTGATTTGTTTGAGCGCAATTGAGAGAATAAAAATGAAATTGAAACAAAATTAGAATTAAAGGAAGCTACAAGGAATCATAAGTTATTCATACGTAAGAAAAGAACTTATATTTGTTTATACACGTGAATAGACATTTTCCTGTCTGGAACCTGAACAATGGATTATTGCAACTCAAATGATAAATGAAATTGATTTAATAAAATGAACTAAATAATCTTCCTTGAAAATGGGAAAACTAAAACATAAACTAAATACGGTAAAGGATATTTTAATGACACATATCCATTCCGTGTGACAGAACGGTTCTTTGTTAAGAATGGTAGGTTTTATTGAGTAGTTTAATTGCACTACGAGATTGTGCACATTGTCTTTTTAAACCGTTGGACAATTTGCAGGTACAATGTTCTTAGAGACATCTTCGTCAAATGTTTAAGGTCCCTCGAAGTGCGCCTTTCTCTACTCTCTAAAATTCTTTGCCAGCGAAGTGTTTTTACATTTGCTAAGATGTGTTTCATCCTCAATTTTTTTCGAATTGCGAGGCCTCCAGTTGAAAAGACGAACACAAATTAAAAAAAGTTAGAAACCATGACTTTTTTATTCAAAATGATTAACGTAAAAAAACAGTCGAGACTACATAGATCATCATTGTTTCTGGACGTCGCTCTTTTCTGATTATTGTTGTTCTGTGTAGTTCTGAAAGAGCGATGAAAAACGGTAGGCTACTAAAAATCGATCACAAACAATCGTTCCCTAAGTTTCCCGCTGACAAACGATTGAAAACTGTCAAAAAGGTTTAGTTCCTACAATTACCGGTCAAAAACGTTCAAAACCGATCAAAAAAGGTCGTTTCTCACAAAAGTTCGGCCGTTTATGATCGATAAGGTCAACGGGGATGAGATAAAAAATATATATTCCAAATCTTAAGATATGCGTTGCTTGACCTTCCATAGGGTGACAGAAATTTAATTTATGCTTTCTTTCATCGAGCCCCTCTGATGAAACAACAAAAAGTTCACGGTAACTATCATGAACTATCGTGAATGTTGATTGTTTCAAAAAGTTAATCTTCTGAAACGTGATTTGACTTGAATATAAAATCGAATAAGGTAATTTGATTTTCTCGCCCTTAGCTTTGATGTATTTTCACAAATAAGTATGTTTTAAAATTCAAATTCAGTAAATTTTTGATACAATAAACTCAAATATGCCATTCATATATGCCATTCAAATATTAGATAATTAATTAATAAATACTTCTGTTTGTTTTTTTCTCTTACATTGAACGTGTGTTGAACTCTCTATACATTGAGAGAAACTAATTACAAATCGATTGTTCAGACGAGTTATTTAGAATTGTGCATTAAGTATTTTCAGAGCTCAGAAAGATGTTGGAAGTGGCTGTATATTGAGATTAAAGTTTGAATAAAGTCAATTGAGTTTGAAGAGGTCAACTTTTATCTTTCGTTTTTGAATACCTGTATAATTTTTACAAATAATAGTTTTTGAATGAACTCTTTCAACTTATACGAGCCGAAAATCGAAAAGCGAGCAGTGTCTTCATTTGCTCCCAAGATTTCTATCAATGTTTGGTACAATTTGAAAATGGCTTTTGTACTTTTTTAAACTGTTGTAGTTATCATCGTTGCCCTTGGTATAAAATATTTGTCTTTCATATTCACTTCGGGAAAAATAATTTCAATTCCTTATACTGTTGAATTAAAAGTTATACATGATTTGGTCAAATAATTTGTATTCAACAGTTCACTCTATCTTCATAAAAAGTTCTGATTGCCTGACAACTAGTTTTTAGTTATATGATATTGAAACTTATTTACATTCAATAACTATTAATCGCCCTAGCAAAAAAAAACAGCTACCGTTATTTAGAAAGGTGACAACTTTTTTGGATCAGAACCGGAAGAAATTGGGAACAAATAATCACTGATACGAATTTTTAGTTGACTATATATGGTCCTTTTATGCAGTGATTATGGATTGGTATCTTCTTATTGTTTATGCATGTCTCGTGTTGACCTTAACAGGTGCTTGTTCTGTTTGTTTACAGAGACGTCTTTCGAGTATGAACGATTCCCCTTCACCCAAAAAACAAAATGGCGGCAAATTACAGGGCGTTGATAATCCTCCAGTGTGAAAACAACACAGGACGTGAACAAAAAGCAGTGTGAACAAATGTGTGCAAAAACAAGTGTTAACAGAAAGCATCTGAAAGAAGGTCAACAAAACGTGTGAAAAAAGAAATGCGAACAAAGAAGTGTGAACAATGTCCGAAAAAAGGAACTGTTAATAAAAATCAGTGTGAATAAACCTGTATGAAATATATATAGTTAGTTCCTTAAAGTTGCAACACAAGCGCACATTTCGAACAGGAAAGGTCAATTATAAAATAAGCTAAGATCAGCACTTCGTTGTTCATTTGCATGCCTCCCGTTTTTTAAACGTACACTTGGGTTCCAGCTTTACGGGACTCGCTATATAGAGTGTTCCCCTTAAAGTTGAAGTAAGCGAACCTTTCGATAATAAGTGGACCGAGCTCACAGGTCAAATGGCAAATTAGAAACTTTTTGAAAAAAAACGATGAAATGAAGCTACAGGAAAAAGGCGTTGTTATTCAACTTACCTCGGCTGCTCCTCTGTATGCTTTAGCGTATTTCGAACGCTCGACTATTTCAAATATATAGGACACACAATAACAGTGTGAACAAAATTATTTGGACCTTTTTTTGTCCAGAATATTTCACAAAAACTTGATGTAGATTTAAGACTTTCAAAATGTGCAATATTTGCCGTGAAATCTTACGCATTAAATTGAAAATTGATGTCATCATTTTGGATCAAAACAAATGCTTAAAAAATGTTTTGTGCTTGTATTTGAAACAAGAACTTAATCTATTTGATTAATTCACTTAATATCTCAAGAGCCGAGTATAAACAGAGCCAAAAAACTTTACCTGATTATTGAAAAAAAACCGAAAACAGAACTTAATGCCTGTCAGCCGATAATTACCACAAAAAGTGATAACTTATCTATAAAACCACTGAAGCGTGTCTCGGTAATATATGCTCACTTTTCTAATCAGTTTTATAGGGAGTTTTAAATGAATTTAAATATAAATTAAAATGGGCAATTATAATCTAATTTGGTTAATAATTTTGTCTCTTTTAGCAGGGTTATTTAACTTCAACTCTCTCACCATTTTTTAATTATTAAATTCATTTGTCTTAGTTACAATTTGTTGTGTTCTTATCTGAATTGATTTCTCTAGAATTTTTTCAATTTTGAACACTTCTCAAAACCCCTTGAGCAAAAAGTAAGATCTCTGTAGAGCACGATTCCAAGCTGGCCAGTTAGTGTCTTAAGCAAACCCGGGTCGAATTTCCTCCATAATATCCTCCCATTTTGTTTCAAGAGTGGGGGGGGGCGGTAATTTGTCTATGGCGGGTAATTTAATGTGAGAGGAAGGAGAGGGGCAATTTGGTCTGGGGATAAAACGATTCAAGGGCGTCTGCAATGGGAGGACCTTTGGGGAATTACCTCCTTGCCAAAATCTGATGTAAGAGTGGACTGCAATGAGCTGCAATGGGAAGACTTTTAAAGAACTACCCCTGGCAGAAATTGGGGTGCAATAGTGGGCTGCAATGCCGTGCAATGGAAGGACTTTACAGTAGTTATCCCCCAGGCCAAAATTACGATGTAATAGGGGGTAAAATTATGTAAAGGTGAGGAGGTAATTTGTTCAGAGGGGGTGAAATAATCTGAAAGGGCTGCGAAGGAGGTTAAAATTGTGTAAGAGTGAGGGGGTAATTTGTTCAGAAGAGGTCAAATAGTTTAAGAACTGGCCTGCCAAGGGGGTTAAAATGGTTTAAAATTGAGGGGGTAATTTGTTCACAAAGCGTAAAAAGATGTAAGAATTGGGTTGCCAAGGGGGGTAAATTGGTTTAGGAATGAGGTGGTAATTTGTTGAGACGATGTAAAATGATGCAAGAATTGGGCTGCCAAGGGTGCTATTATGGTGTAAGAGTGAGGGGGTTATTAGTTCAAAGGGTTTAGAATGATGAAGGATTGGGCTGTCAAGGCAGATGAATTGAGGTAAGAGTGAGGGAGTAATTTGTTGACAGGGGTAAAAGGAAATAAATGTGAGGGGATAAATTGTTCAGAGAGGGATAATTCCAATAAATATTATTCACATTGATGGAGCGCCAAGGGTCGACAAGCATTGACAGTTTGGAGACAAAGGAGATCCGGCTGAGGGTACAGAGATCGTAGATTAAAGAATGTCGGTCCTTGAGTATGGTGGATTAAAACAATGTAAAATTAGCGTTTCCAAGGGTGGTACAATGATGTAAGAGTAGGGGGTAATTTTTGTGAGGTGGTAAAATAGTTTATAAGTGGGCTGCGAATGGGTGTAAGAGGATTTAAGAACGGGTCTGCCAAAAGAGTATAATGATTTATGAGTGGCGCTGCAATTTGAGCGTTTTTAGGAAAATGTAGCTAAAAACTCTTGCATCTTTCTGGGTGCGGCTACCAGAGGGTGCGGCGTAAAATAATGTAAGGGTGAGGAGGTAAAAACATTTTAACCCCCCACCCTTACATCCTTTTGGTCCGTCAGGGGAGGGGGGCTAAATGATAAAAATTAGGGGTTATTTTTCCATAACCCCTCACTCTTCCATCATCCCCCTGACAGACAAAAAGATGTAAGAGTGGAGGGATAGTTTATCGGATCTCTTCTTTTTTGACCCCCAGCTTAGAGAGCCTAAATTTTGTGTAACCCCCAGGCGCACATGCTCTTTTCTTACATAGTAACGTGCTATATAACAACATGTCATTTCTAACGGAGTGTCAGAGAAAACACTGGGGGGGGCAAAATTGATCCAGTTTATCTTTTACGGCCTCACTTTTACATCATTTAATCCCCCCTTGGCGGCCCAAAAAGATGTAGAAGTTTTGAGCTATATTTTCTTTAAAAAATCCTCCCATTGGAGCCACACTCTTACTTCTTTTTGGCCTGAGAGATTTTTGGAAAAGTTTGAGCCTGAAGGTTGCAGGACTTTTGATAATCATTTAAAATATTTACCTTGCATCCCGATTCAATGGTGGTTATCCCTTAATGCCAGATATTGTTTTAATCAAAGATAGGTAACATATACATGCCAATTAACGGGTATGCCATCAACTTCAAGCATTTTTGAAGTAACTAAAACCCAAATTTCAAATTACAGGTCAACATTGCCACATTTTACAATATCAGATTTTCGCTTGTGTACTCTGTCAGACTTTCAAACTTACATATGCGTTTTTCAAGCAAGGTTACTTGACTTTTGATAAAGTCTTTCAAAGCCACTGCGTTTTTTTTCCAGATTTTCTCAGTGTCACGTGACCAATACATAATAATTGCATGGCAATTTGTTTGCAAGTGCAGATATCAGTGCGTTAAATTGGCAACATATTGGACAGGCATAATAGCCTCTTAAAGGTCTTAAACAAAAATTAATTTTTTTTTCAAGTAAAATATAACTAATACTCGAATGGAACTTCAATCCATTAGCAAATTTTTTCAAAAAACTGTATGAATTAAAAGACGACTTTTCTACATTGCGAACTAGGCTATAGAAAACTTTTTTTCATAAGTCCTAATCGGTACTCAATTGTTCTGATGCAAGAAGACTCAATAAAGTTTGTTGGCACATAATCTTTGGACCCCGAGCGTCCACAGATTTGACAAAAAGGTTTTCCAAATGTGTAAGAGAAAAAAAAGTTCTACAAAAATTCACATTTGGTCCAAACATAATAGTTGTATCAAAAAACTGCTTTAAACTCAAACCACCAAGAGGAATAAATAATGCCCCATTAGATACCAGAATAAATGTTTCATTATCGAGACTACGATATAAGACAAACAAGAAAAATCATAAAAACAACTCTAATTATTAGTTCCGAGCAAAAATCAACATTTTTTGAACAAACGGTACATAAAGTAGTCAAAATAGCAACATATATTAAAGAAATTATATTTTAATGTTCTAGAAGCAATACGGAACTTGTCCTTAATTAGAGTAGATAACAAGAGAACATAAAAAATGGCGATGATATGAAATACATTTAAATATTTTGAAAACACTAAAACTCACTATTATCTATCCGTCGAAATCGTGAAATAAGTTCCTCTGAACTTCCATGTGGAGCCATATAGAACTGTTTTTATTCGGAATTTTTCATACAATTGCAGCTAATATAACAACAATTCGAGCTAAAAATCAAAAGAACTATTGAATTTTGCAAGAAAAAGTTGTTGAAGCCTTTAAAACCATACTCTATTCGCTAAAAAATTATCTTTTTCCGCTTGGCGCTATTGCCAACGCCATTATTGTTATATATGACCTTTATTGTGATAATGTGACAAGAGAAAAAGAGCCCCAAGAATGTGCAATTGTCCAAAAATCAAAGAGAAAAATTATGAAAACCCGAGGTATCAAAATGAAAAATAAATACTTAACAATACAACTGCAATCAAGACTAAATATTAGTTCTGTAGGATAAAGATCCGACATCTTCATGCCGTAAATCAGCAACAAGTTGACACAACTTAGATAAAAAATATCCAAAATCTAATGGTTTTAAAGAATTATCTTCAAAATCGTTGCAACCAGAAATTTTCATCAAAAAAGTAACAAATTTCTTGGTTCGAAACTCCGTAAAAATCCAGCTGGACAAATCATCAGTGAGACTAAGTCTTAAGACTACTTAAACCATCAAGGAACTAAGCAGAACGCAAAATTTCACAACCATTTTCAAGCTGAGGTTTACAAACTGTGGAATTTTGGATAATTATCAAGTTAAGTCGACAAAACACCAGCAAAATCCAAATTCCAGAACACTTTTATTGGAAGTGGAAGTAAAAAGGCCATCTTTGGAGTTTCAGAAGAATTTGTTGGCTAGTTTTAATGATAATAGCCGGAATGTCAGATTGAGTAGTTCAAAAACACTCCTCTGTCCTTGATAATCGTCAATAAATTGCTATTGCTATTGAATTTGACATATAATTAAACGAACCAACTGATATCAGTCAAACGTACAACAATTCAACGTCTCGATAACTTCGTTGAAAAAGGAAATAAAACTTTAAAAAATTATAAAAATTCTACGCTCGACTGGTTTTATATTTATACCAATCACAAGCCTCTTCGATTATTAAATCGATCTGTCAGAAATATCTGAAAAATATAACCAGGATATGCATTTAAATGCTCCCGAAGTGTTCCGGAACTAAAAGAAAGCGTTTTTTGATTACTCTCATTTGTTTCTCCTTCTCGCTTGCTTGTTCCTGTTTAAGTGCTAGAAATCGGAGTTGAAGAAAGCCCTTGCCGGCAACAAAGTTTTCCTCCTATACTCCGACGTTTTTCCCAAATTGCTCATTTCCAAAAAAGAGCGAAAGCAATTTTTATAAAGTTTTCATAAAATAGTAAAAAAAATGGCAGATGCAAAAACTTCAATGCCAATTTAGATAGCCCGACCTATTTTTCTCCAAATATCTTTAAAAATGGCTACAACACTTTTTATACAAACAATTTGAATTCCAATGGTCGTAAAATTATATCAAAAGATTTTCAACCCTAATGGTTTCTCCATACTCCTCCTTAGGAAAACAGAGTTAACTGACATATTTTCTAAGTTTAGCATCCTGGAGATAGTTTGCAATAGTTTTTTCAAAGAGGAGAATAAACACAGGAGAATAATTGCCAAGTTCCATGCCAATGATAATGCATAATAATTTTTGTTGTATGGAAGGTTGTTACCAATGGGAGAAAAACCTACGTGTGCAGATTTTGCGAAAGAACTCTTTTATCAATCGACCATATTGTTTATTGTAGTCACTTTTTAAACTTGACACCTTTACAAAAGTTCTATAAACTCTTAAACAATTAAATTTATTGTTTATTTCTGAATCTGTAAATAATTTGGACAACTTGTCAGTGTGATCTGATGCTTAATTCTATCTTCTTCTTCTTTCAAAGAGGAACCCGCGATTCGCAAGAAATTCGATTTGATTTTTGCCCCAATACTCAAAAAATTCCATTTACACCTTCTCAAATTCTTCTTTTTTTGAAAAACTTTAAATAGAGATATCCTAAACTGCGAGACAAACAGATGAAAAAAGATCAGCATTCACAATGTGGCTGTGAGTTATTTAGATAGATCAGCATTAATTGCTTCAATTTTTGAAACTAACTTTAATTGCTTGTTCACTTCAAAGGGTGAAAAGTTTCAAATCACATATTTTACCGCTCTTCAACAATCCAGGAGCCTCTTTTGTATTAATCCAGATTTATTTTCGTTTTCTGATTAAATCAGATTCTTCATTTTAGACAACTGCACTTTACTACAGAAATGTGTTTTGGCAGACAAATTTCAATAATGAATAGTCAGACAGATCTCCCTTGATAGACTTCTCTCTGATTGCGAAAAAAAAATAAATCACATTTTGCTACAAGGAATTTTCTTCATTATCAACCATTTTAATTTATTAAAAATTTGTTTCGTTTTAACGCTGACTATTATCCAATTTGTTCTGAGTTTTTTTCAGCAGGCAAAAAATATATGACTCAGCTTCCGCTTGCTAGCTCTTGTAAATGAAATCAATGAAAGAAAATGAACTTGATTTTCCTTTCTGTATAGAACGTGCTATTAATCGCCAGCGTTTAATCGAAGCAAAAAACGGACCCTAAAGTTTCATCCTAAAACAGCAGACTTTTTTGCTCAGGAAATTTATAACCAGGTTGCTCACAGAAAAATAGACATTGACATTTTTCTGAGAATCAAAACGTGCTTCAAAAAACTAGCACAGCACAGCATAAAGCAGCATCAAAATTCCAACCTGTATATAAATTCCAACCTGTATATAAAGTGCACTTGTCAATTTTTCATCTCTGATTTATCAACTTTAAATAAAATAAAAACTTATGATATTTTTCAACAATTCTTATTAGTGGAGAAGATATTCACCGCTTTGGAACAGTTAAAAAATTTATTATGGCGCCGCAAAACCCCATAACAAATTCTCAAATATTTCTACAAAAATTGTTTACATACGCCAACCTGTCAGAGCAATTCTGCACTCATAAACATCAAATTTTCAAAATTTACGCTAGCACCTCCTGAAACCTTTACATCCTTCACCGAAAAACTTCCAAAATTTAGCGCTATCATTTCGGTCGGATTTTGTTCTGAATTTTCTCTAGTGTTCAAATTGTTTGTTTTGAAGTTGACATATCAGGAAATTTTTTTTGTTTTTTGTCTCGCTTAATCGTTTCTCGTTCTTTTTTTAAACTTCAGCAAGAGTTTCTGTGTTCATTTTCACTGCATAGAGCTTACGTTTGAACAACTTTGTTACAAAATTTCAGCGCAAAATTTCCTACAGTCTTTACGCTTACCTTTATTCAAAATCCAGCTCATTTCTTAAAAAATTAGAAATTTAACTTCTACGAAAAAAATTTTAGAGAAAATCTTCTGTGACATAAATTTAAGTAGTTCTGAACACGATAAAATTTAGAAATCAATCTGGTCTTGTTGTATGGCATCTTAGTGAACTTGACAAGACTTGGAACGGAGTTCTTCTAAGATTTATGTTGCGCCGCAACACGGCGTTACTAATTTTTGGGTACTTTTATACTGACAATATCGTTAAGAGGGTCTTGAAAAGATTCTCAGTAAGCAAATAAAAGAACACATACATACTTGGGATATTGTTGTGTCTGGTTGAAGCAAATTTTTACCACGACCAATCAAAAAGTTGCGAAAAATCCAAATGCAAAAACTCTCGACCAGTTGTTTTTTTTGCAAGTATCAACTAATTTTCTAATTATGCTCAAACTGAGCGACCTAATATTTCGTTTTTATTCAGAAAATTTGCATTCCATTGGTCTGAAACTTTCATCAAAATTATAACTTAGCGCAAACAAATAGAGGTTTGCATAATTTGTTCTTGGACCAAACATTAGAACGTTTTTTTTGTTTTTGAAAGAGAAATCAGCTGGCCTCAGTTGTAAAACATTCCAATTATTACAATGTTTTAAAAAAAATTTGAAAAAAAACCTAATAGCCCAATGAAAGTTAAATATTTGCTGTATGTAGTTGAAAACATTAAATGTACAGTTTTCCAAAGCAAAAAAAAGACATTTCAAAACTAAATTGAAAAAAAAACATGAATTAATAGTAATTTCGATAAGTGTCTCTGTGAAGACTGCAATATTGCAGGAAACGTTGGCAATAACTTTGAAAGTTTAAAAATTTTTCACATTTTTAGTAATCTTTTTTCATATAAATTTTTAAAATAAAAATCTAAAACCGTCAGAACAATTTTGCTCATGCACTATTTAAACTTTCAAAGTTATTGCCAACCTTTCCTGAAATACTGCAGTCTTCGCAGAGACACTTATCGAAATTACTATAAATTCAAGTTTTTCTTTCAATTTAGTTTTGAAATTTCTCTTTTTTGCTTTGGAAAACTGTACATATAATGTTTTCAACTACATACAGCAAATATTTAACTTTCATTGGGCTATAGAGTTTTTTTCAAAATCTTTTTAAAACATTGTAATAATTGGAATGTTTTACAACTGAGGCCAGCTGATTTCTCTTTCAAAAACAAAAAAAAACGTTCTAATGTTTGGTCCAAGAACAAATTATGCAAACCTCTATTTGTTTGCGCTAAGTTCTAATTTTGATGAAAGTTTCAGACCAATGGAATGCAAATTTTCTGAATAAAAACGAAATATTAGGTCGCTCAGTTTGAGCATAATTAGAAAATTAGTTGATACTTGCAAAAAAAACAACTGGTCGAGAGTTTTTGCATTTGGATTTTTCGCAACTTCTTTGATAGGTCGTGGTAAGAATTTGCTTCAACCAGACACAACAATATCCCTTTTATGTATATGTCCTTACATTTGCTTACTATTTAAACTTTCAAAGGCTTTCTCTTTATTGTATTTGTTTTGTGAGCCGAACTTTACTAAGACACCCCAAGTTTTTTAAAGAAGACCTCAAAATGCGACATGTCTGGTTAAAATTTATCAAATTTGTGTTACCCGGATTGCATTATTTAATAATAACAAATTAACTTAATATGAGTCCTAGTGAGTGCACAAAATTCTGATCAGAGCTCCGATGTGGTTGCCAAAAAACGTCCTCCCGGGAGCTCAATTTTTTGGTATTGAATTTAGGTGAGTTCGTGAGTTCATTGTTGCCCGGAGCTCTGCGATCAAAAGAAATTGAAGTCTGTGAAATTATTTGAGCTTTTGGAAAGTATAATTGTTTGGAAGCATATTCGCATAAGATTCATTGACATTGATTAAATGAAATGCTAGTTGACAGAATCGGAAATCAGTTTGTGACATTTGATGAATCACCAGAGAATTTGGGCTCAAGTTTTGTGGGCAATTTGTGCTAAAATGGGCAATGAATAAAATTCACAGTTTATCGTTCGAAACCATATCTTGAGTTTCTCATTGCCATGTTGCTCTGAATGAGGTGTATAAAGTACATCTCAATTCTATTTGCACAAGAGCTGTTATTTCGCAAACATCTTAAGTACAGTCAAATATGCTATGTTTCGGCAAATAGATAGAGCAAGGTTATAACTAACTCAGTGACTAGTTATAACTAAGTGACTTGTTAATTCTGTTAACTAAGTAAAACCACTCGAATGGAGTTTAACATCGGGACCATTTTCTCCATTTTCGCCGCAATAAAGTAAATTTATTTAAACTAAATTTATTGTCTTAATGGATTAAGGGATCTACAAGTTTCAGCATGAACGTATTCTTTAACTGATGTTCGCTAAAACGCGTTTTAATTGCGGCGAAACTTAACTCACATTAATAGAGTTATTATTTCTGACGACATTCTATAATAATTCTTGCTGTCTCATGTTTGTCTGACACGGCGCAAGTCGAACTTAGTATTATACTTTCGAGCATTAACTTGAATAAATATTCTTTAGACTTGAGTTGTTCCAATTTTCAAAAGAGTTTTATACGTAACTCATCATAATTTGGCGTATATATACTTCTGTATACGAAAGTCCCTGAGATAGTTGGTATAAACTTTGCTAACTTTTATCAAATTAAAAACTTAATTGAACTTTTGTAATGGGTGAAAAAAGTGAAAAGTCAGCTCATTTTAAAGGGCAGGAGTTAACAGTTGCGGAACCTAGCGAGGGTACCCTTGCACATTTTATTATCCAGGGTAGTGTCCAGTCGGCGCCAGACGACAAAATTGCCTATGTAAGTACATATACTTACATCATTAATTAAAGTTTTATTTTATTTCCTAGTGTGAAAATCCTTTTCGGTCGAAGCATCCCCTCTTCCTCCTCCTGGTCAATCACATGACAGATAGACATAGACATATGAATAGTTAACAAACTCTCGCGCTTGCTTGTTCTTTTCACTGCCTCTACCAATACAAAAACTGCGCTAAAAAACTGCGCATCATTAGTCATTACTAAACATTTTCAGTTTTGTTCTCTGAACTTTAAATCATTTGTCATTGCCATGTCCAATTTTTTAACCAGTGTCTTTCCTATCTTTACAATCTAACCTTTCCAATCTGTATCTTAATTCTAACTCGAATGCTAATTTTTAAGCACCTATTCTTCGTACATTTTGACGCTCCTTAAACATGCAACCTCTAGTACATGCGTTTTCAGCCACCATGTAGAAGCTAATTATCTGCACAAGTCATAGCACTCCTTAAACATGCAAAATAGCAAAGCCAAAAAAATGGTTGACCAAAAAATTGCTGCTACACAGGGTAATAGACGGAAATGATACGCATTGGTGGCATAAGTGGAAAGACCTAAGGCAGTTTAACGAGCGGCATTGGTCAAACCCCGAGTTTGTCCCAGGTCTAGACCTCGACTAAAAAAAGGCTTTAAAATCCAGTAATGTTGAGCAATAATGACTATAATTTCACGGTCCGGCAACTAGTGAAAGTCCAGCTAATGTTTTCTTCTTGTGTCTAGCTAGAGTCTTTTAATAACCAATTAGAGTCGAGCAAGGGCTTTTCATGGGTCCAACATTAGTCTTTCCATAACAACAAAATCGAGTTAAGGTCTTTTCTTGGGTCCACCATTAGTGTTTTCATAAGTCTGCTCTTTTACCAATTCGGAATTATAATTTGTTTTGCTTCTGTACATCAGACTCAGCAGGGGAGCAAGACTGAACAACAGAAAATATGAACGAAGGGGTTTCAAATAAAACTTTATAGCTAACAAGCAGACTTATGAAAAAATGATGGACCTATGAAAAAACTGGCATCGTTAGAGAACTCGTCCAGCGCAGAATATTGAATTAAAAAGATTTTTCCATTTTCCTTTTAAAGAGAAAGTTATCGAGGTTTAAATTGTTTTCGAAAAGTAGAGTAAGTTCAGTTGTTTTTATTGACATTCTCAGTTGTTTTTGAACAAATTTTTGTCAATTTTGTCAACTCATAAAAAAAAGCATAATGGCAGCTAATGTATTTTATTACATTATTTGGTTGAATGAAACCAGGTAGCCTTAGTGTGACTGTCCTGTTCCCATTAGCCATTACAAAAAAGAGTGTTATTAAGTTTGCTTTCCCTTCACAATTTTTCAACTATCTATTTTCAAAAAAACTATCTTTCTAAGGAATTGTGGTCCATTAACATCGTTAAAACTGAAGTAGCCTACAAGCTGACTATATTATAAGCAAAAATTAACAAAGGAGTTTTACGTTAAACATTAGAGGCAAAAAAGCAGACTTATGAAAAGACTAATGATGAACCCATGAAAAGACTGGTATCTTTAGAAAGATCGTCCAGCGTAGATTATGGAACACAAAATTTTTTGATTATCGTTTCTTAGAGCGAGTTATCGAGGTTTAAAATTTTGAGAAAAGTAAGGTGAATTCCGTTGATTTTATTCATTTTTTCAGCAATTTTTGACAAAATTTTCGTCAATTTTGTCAACTCTTAACACAAAGCGTTATGACAGCTGGATTATTTCACCACATTACTAGGTTGAATGAAACCAGTTAGCTTTAGTGAGACTGTCCTATTCACATTAGCCATGACAAAAATGTGGTGTTGTTTAGTTTGTGTTCCCTTCCTAAACATCGAACTATCTTTCTTGTCAAACAACTATTTTTCGAAGGCTTTGTGGTCCTTGAACATCGTTATAAAGGAAATAGCATACGTGCTGACTACATTATAATTAAAAATGAACGCAAGAGTTTCTTGTAAAACTTTAGAGGCAAAAAAGCACATTTATGAGAAGACTAATGATGGCGCATGGAAAGACTCTGAACGACTTTAATTGATTGTGAAGAGACTAATGTTGGACCAATGAAAAGACCTGAGTTCGCTTTTGTTGGTTATAAAAAGACGAATGGTGGACCAGTGAACAGAGCCTGACCGACTCGCATAACGATTGATTGGACTTCAGCTGGACCACGAAAAAACATTTTGGAGTTTAACTTTTTTGCAAACATTGAGTCGAGCTGAAGTCCAGCCCTAATTGTGCATCTAGCTAATGTTTTTTGTAAAATCTTTGGTCGAGCTAAAGTCGGTCTTTTCTGAAAAATGTGAGTCGAGCCAAAATCAAGCTTGACTTAAAGTCCAGCTAACGGCTTTTGAGAGCTAAAAAGTGTCAAGTATGGTACATCTTGTCCATCTTTCCAAAAGTCTATACCTAGAACTGGGGTACGAATATGAATTCAAAAGTTCATTTAGATCGTCTGTTCATGTAAATGATTTTTGCGGTGCTTGCGCAGCTTGTTACTTTTTAATCCAACCTCATTTTCTGTGGTAATTCAATACTTTTTCATTGAGAGCGATATGAATACTGATAGAACAAGGTTATAACCAACTCAGTGACTAGTTATAACTTAGTGACTTGTTAATTGTGTAAATTGAGTAAAACCACTCGACTGGAATTACGTTCCCATCTCAAATTTTCAACTATGTGTTTTTCAAACAACTATCTTTTGATGGAATTGTGGTTCTTGAACATTGTTACAATTGATGTAGCATACATTGACTACATTATAAGCAAGAATTAACGAAGGAATTTCATGTAAAACTTCAGAGGCAAAAAGGCAGACTTCTGAAAAGACTAATGATGGATTCATTAAAAGACTGGTATCATTAGAAAACTCGTCCAGATTAGAACGTGGAACAAAAATTTTTATTTGATTTTCGTTTTTCACAGGGAATTATTGAGGTTTGAACTTTTGAGAAAAGTAGAGTGATTTCCGTTGTTTTATAAAAATTTTCAGTAATTTTTGACCAAATTTCCGTCAATTTTTCAAACACTTGTTAATACTTTTGGAAACAATGTTATTGGATTTACGTTTAAGGATAGGGAAGGATCGCCAATTTGTTTTATCCGAGTTTTTTGTGAATATTTCTGCTAAAGTTTTTGAATTTGTGACTTTTTTTAAAAGAAAAAAGGCTTCAATTAAGTTTTTGTTTCCTACTTCGTTTAAATCTGTAGGAACTAGAGAACTTTTCTTTTAGGTCTTTTCTTGGGTCCACCATTAGTGTTTTCATAAGTCTGCTCTTTTACCAATTCGGAATTATAATTTGTTTTGCTTCTGTACATCAGACTCAGCAGGGGAGCAAGACTGAACAACCGAAAATAAGAACGAAGGGGTTTCAAATAAAACTTTATAGCTAACAAGCAGACTTATGAAAAAATGATGGACCTATGAAAAAACTGACATCGTTAGAGAACTCGTCCAGCGCAGAATATGGAATTAAAAAGATTTTTCCATTTTCCTTTTAAAGAGAAAGTTATCGAGGTTTAAATTGTTTTCGAAAAGTAGAGTAAGTTCAGTTGTTTTTATTGACATTCTCAGTTGTTTTTGAACAAATTTTTGTCAATTTTGTCAACTCATAAAATAAAGCATAATGGCAGCTAATGTATTTTATTACATTATTTGGTTGAATGAAACCAGGTAGCCTTAGTGTGACTGTCCTGTTCCCATTAGCCATTACAAAAAAGTGTGTTATTAAGTTTGCTTTCCCTTCACAATTTTTCAACTATCTATTTTCAAAAAAACTATCTTTCTAAGGAATTGTGGTCCATTAACATCGTTAAAACTGAAGTAGCCTACAAGCTGACTATATTATAAGCAAAAATTAACAAAGGAGTTTTACGTTAAACATTAGAGGCAAAAAAGCAGACTTATGAAAAGACTAATGATGAACCCATGAAAAGACTGGTATCTTTAGAAAGATCGTCCAGCGTAGATTATGGAACACAAAATTTTTTGATTATCGTTTCTTAGAGCGAGTTATCGAGGTTTAAAATTTTGAGAAAAGTAAGGTGAATTCCGTTGATTTTATTCATTTTTTCAGCAATTTTTGACAAAATTTTCGTCAATTTTGTCAACTCTTAACACAAAGCGTTATGACAGCTGGATTATTTCACCACATTACTAGGTTGAATGAAACCAGTTAGCTTTAGTGAGACTGTCCTATTCACATTAGCCATGACAAAAATGTGGTGTTGTTTAGTTTGTGTTCCCTTCCTAAACATCGAACTATCTTTCTTGTCAAACAACTATTTTTCGAAGGCTTTGTGGTCCTTGAACATCGTTATAAAGGAAATAGCATACGTGCTGACTACATTATAATTAAAAATGAACGCAAGAGTTTCTTGTAAAACTTTAGAGGCAAAAAAGCACATTTATGAGAAGACTAATGATGGCGCATGGAAAGACTCTGAACGACTTTAATTGATTGTGAAGAGACTAATGTTGGACCAATGAAAAGACCTGAGTTCGCTTTTGTTGGTTATAAAAAGACGAATGGTGGACCAGTGAACAGAGCCTGACCGACTCGCATAACGATTGATTGGACTTCAGCTGGACCACGAAAAAACATTTTGGAGTTTAACTTTTTTGCAAACATTGAGTCGAGCTGAAGTCCAGCCCTAATTGTGCATCTAGCTAATGTTTTTTGTAAAATCGTTGGTCGAGCTAAAGTCGGTCTTTTCTGAAAAATGTGAGTCGAGCCAAAATCAAGCTTGACTTAAAGTCCAGCTAACGGCTTTTCAGAGCTAAAAAGTGTCAAGTATGGTACATCTTGTCCATCTTTCCAAAAGTCTATACCTAGAACTGGGGTACGAATATGAATTCAAAAATTCATTTAGATCGTCTGTTCATGTAAATGATTTTTGCGGTGCTTGGGCAGCTTGTTACTTTTTAATCCAACCTCATTTTCTGTGGTAATTCAATACTTTTTCATTGAGAGCGATATGAATACTGATAGAACAAGGTTATAACCAACTCAGTGACTAGTTATAACTTAGTGACTTGTTAATTGTGTAAATTGAGTAAAACCACTCGACTGGAATTACGTTCCCATCTCAAATTTTGAACTATGTGTTTTTCAAACAACTATCTTTTGATGGAATTGTGGTTCTTGAACATTGTTACAATTGATGTAGCATACATTGACTACATTATAAGCAAGAATTAACGAAGGAATTTCATGTAAAACTTCAGAGGCAAAAAGGCAGACTTCTGAAAAGACTAATGATGGATTCATTAAAAGACTGGTATCATTAGAAAACTCGTCCAGATTAGAACGTGGAACAAAAATTTTTATTTGATTTTCGTTTTTCACAGGGAATTATTGAGGTTTGAACTTTTGAGAAAAGTAGAGTGATTTCCGTTGTTTTATAAAAATTTTCAGTAATTTTTGACCAAATTTGCGTCAATTTTTCAAACACTTGTTAATACTTTTGGAAACAATGTTATTGGATTTACGTTTAAGGATAGGGAAGGATCGCCAATTTGTTTTATCCGAGTTTTTTGTGAATATTTCTGCTAAAGTTTTTGAATTTGTGACTTTTTTTAAAAGGCTTCAATTAAGTTTTTGTTTCCTACTTCGTTTAAATCTGTAGGAACTAGAGAACTAACATCTACTGTCACAATCTTTGAAAATTCAAAAAATAGCAGTCCATTAGCTTCCTATAGAAATTTCTGGAATTAAATTTTGTTGGTTTTTCGAAAAACAAACCTGAAAATCAAACTAATTGCGTGATTGATTTGTGGTTTATGAAAATAATTCATTTACTAATTGATGTACTTTGCAATTATATGGAATAAATAATTTTTTGCTAACCAATAAAAATTAGAGCTAGGTTTGAACTCATCATGTATTTTTACGATCATTAATTATTTGAACTACATTAGGGCGCGGTCTTTTTGAAAACTTTTTTCGCAGTTTTTATTTTGTTTGTTGATTACCAACAAGAACTATTTCAAATCACGGCCCAATCAAGGACAAGCCATATATGCAACAGTGTAAAACCACATGAAAATATATTTTGATTTCAAAGAAAAGACCATAGTTTTCTTGGCTTTGACGATATATTTTTGTAAACTTTAAATGAACTCTTTTTGTTTTGGATTCGTTTGTCATTCTTTTTGCAGCCTCATGATTACATTTTTTTTTAAAAAAAAAATGTTCAATTGAGTTCTTAAAGAGTTGCAGGTGAGCCTATACAATGCCTTCAATTGTTATCTAATGCCTCTTATAACTTTGAATAACTTTGTTTTGTGAGCAAATTAGTGAAGTTTTGAAGTTTTTATTTCTGTCCACATATAGCTTAGTCTTAAATTATGCAGGGTGAAACTTAGTCCAAATGAAGGAAAAATAAAAAATATAGTGGTTTCATATTCAAAAAGTGTTTATTTGGTTGCAGTTGAGTTGCAGTTGAGCCTATGCAATGCCTTCAGTTGTTATCTATTGCCTCTTATAACTTTGAATATTTTTGTTTTTAGAGAAATTTAGTGAAGTTTTGAATTTTTTTTAAATCTGTCCACATGTAGCCTGGTCTCAAATTATGCAGGGTAAAACTTTGCTCAAAAGAAGGAAAAAGTAATCCTTATAGTCGTTTCGTATTCAAAAAGTATTTTTTGGCTTTTTTACCAACTTATTTACTGATTTGGGATTAGCACTAAAATATCTGATAACTTTGAAACAATTTTTCCCGGCAAATAATTTTTTAAATCCCAATTCTTGCATTTTTTCTGTATTTGGAGTTGTTATCCTCTTCTCAACTTATCTCATAAAAGACAGTTTCAATTTGCATTGAAGGAACCCACTAACGAAGCTGTTTACAGTTTTCAGTGAATAGCCTATAGTTTTATCGGCTGAGCATCCGTGCTGTCCCAAAAACATTTAGGATGCTTTTTTGTTTCTTTCTCTAAATGTTGTTCTTTTTGTTGGTGTTCGGCAAAATTATGACAATCAAAAATTTTGATTGCTTCCACGATTGTTTAATTGAATCTATTCCCTGATTTCAGTTTATTGCTGGCGGTTTAAAAGACTTTCAATTAATTTTTTTAAAGCAAGCGTTTTTGTTAATCCCGTCTTTTTTCGCTTTATCGGCAACAAAAAAATGAGTCTTATTATTGACAAGCCCTTGATTTTTTCGCTGCTCAGAACAATATTTTTGCTGTTGGTTTTTGTTTGACAGAAGTCTATAGAGCAGCTTTGAAACGTGTTTTCATTAATATTTCGTGAGTTTTCAGTACCCGTCCAAATTTGTGGTTCTTTTTGTTGTCTTTTCCACAAAGAACCTCTACCTTGAAGACCCAGTTCGAATCAAAAAGGACCAATGCAAATCATTTAATCGATTTAATCAGCTTAAAATTTTAATTTTTTTAAGGTATCGTAGATATAACAGCTTCAACACTGGCGCTTTGATAAATTGTTTGTGAAATTTTGGGTTCTCTCTGTATTTGGTGGTTTTGTCGTCATATGATTTCGTCTCATTTGTTTTAAGTTGAAAACTTATGATTAATTTAAACTTTCAAAAACATTTCTTCTAAAGAATCAATAGATTTTTGAGCTACGTCCCTCATTTATTGTTTCTTTTAATTTTGTAGCTGGGTTTCAGCAACGACAGGTTGCGTATTCTTTCCGGTAATCCAAGACTCACACTTTATAACAGTTTTATTTTAAACAAATGGTTACTTGGTTTTGGTACTACGCATTTTCATAACAAATGTTTGATTTTTGGATATTTGCTAATATTAGTAATGGGGTGGCTCAATTGGCGTTGAAAAAGTGAAAAGTTAACGGAGTTAAAAATTCTCCATGAATAGCCTGTGGTTTCAATGGTTGATGCTCCGAGCTCTTGTTAAGCTCTAATTGTTTTTTCTTTCATTTTTGCTGTGATTTTTGCTGTTATGTCGTCCGTCATATTACGGATAACAACAAATCTTAATTGCTTCCTATGACGTATAAATTAGCCTTCCAAATGAGTCGAGTTCATACGAAATGGTTTCAATGAATTTGAAATAGGTTGTTTTAAAAAAACGCAATTGTGAAATTTGTCACTTTGTCCTTTTTGCTTTTTTTGTCGGCCTGTCACGGAGTCGCATTAATGAGAGATCTTATATCTGATCCAGTGAAGATCTAATGAAGTGCAGGTTGATTATTTTATCGGATTCCTTTTTCGTTTTTTTCTGCTTTTTAAATATAGTTATCGAGTTTTGGTCGTAATTAATGTTTGCTATCCTTGGTTTTTGTGTGTGTGTGTGTGTGTGTGTGTGTGTGTGTGTGTGTGTGTGTGTGTGTGTGTGTGTTGTCCAGGAATCTGAATGATGGCAAGTCTCATCGGCTCTTTAATCCAGCATTACGTCACTTAATTGTTTGTTGAAGGATAAGTGCTTTTTTGAACCTTCTCATTCCCTTCCTCATTTGGTAGACTATTAAATCAAAACGTGGATGGATGGGGTCGGAACTTCATATGCGAACGCACATTACCGAGCCTCCTTGTTCGGTAATTGTCTTTCATAAGTACGCCAAATACACCGCAAACAGAAATTTTCTCTGGTTCTTTTTTAAACCGTTTAAAGAGATTATAAATGCAACCCAAAATTCTCTATAAAATGACTTAAATAGAGGATAAAGACTGTATTGATGCTACTTGAGGACATCAGTCGCATAGAAGCTCAAGATGCTTTTAAAAAAAGAGATTCAAGTGAAACTAGCGAGCTCCTGATTGTGAATGCAGAAAACAAATAGAGGACATCAAAACTTTAGACAGATACCCCTGATCATTTCTAGCATTCCACAAAAAAATGAACGTCTGAAGAAATACCCATCACAGAACAGTGCAACTTGTCAATGGGACACCAATATCGCATTACAGGCAAATTTTCGGCGACCCGGGCACAAATGGTTCAAGTCAATTATTTGCTTTCGGATCTCCCCCCCCCCCCGCCTCAGTTTACCAGGTGCATAAAATTTGGGCCCCCCAGACGCACGTGCCATATTTTTACATAAGGGTTTACTATTTGATGGCACGGGGTACAAGTGCTCTGTAGCTAAGGAGTGCATACCGTACGGGGGGGGAGGGTGGGGTGGGGGCACAAACGGAAAAGATCCTTGTTTTTTATTATCCTATAGATGCGGCATGAAACCTAAGACTCAAGTTTGGTGATGATCAGAGTCCTTTCTTTATTTTGTAAAAACGCTGAAAATAATTAGTTTCCAATTACAGCTGTTAAGAACGAAACTCAAGACACATCCCCAAAATCAAGTTTCTGTAGCTCTCATCGCCTCAAGTGACTGCAGATAGGGGCTTGTCATTTCTAGTTCAGAAACAGACTCAATCGTCACATCAAGGAGAATGTTTCCAAAATCCACATACAAAAATTACATTTTTTTCAACAGACGTGACGCCAGTTTTCTGAGACTAATGAGTCTAATACTAATTGTGGAGCAAAGTGCGCAAATGAGCCTTGTAGCCTGAGAGAGAAAAAACTGAATATTGAGAACAGGGCACAAACATCATCCACTTCAAAGCAAAACCCCATTTTTTAAATTGAGAATAGTCTTTTCAGAGACAGTGGCATCAAGAGGCATGAGAACAGCGCAAAGCTTGACAAAAGTAACAGCATTCAAACAGGTCATTTAAAGAGTATCACAGCCTCTAACTTTAAGCCAGACAAATCCAAAACAAAGTGGTTTCCGGTCTTAAAAATCCCTTTGTTTAGTTGCCATCATGATATTTTGGCAAAATAAGAAAACTTTTAAAAAACTCCAAACTCAAAAATTTGACAGAGCAACAAAACTGGAAACATTCGATGTTTTACAATGCATTACTTCACACAGATATTCGGCTAACCCTTTTTGCTTCCACCTTATCTGATAGAAACTTAACGAAGTGGCGCAGTACATTGATCAAAAGCAAGCATTTTTCGTTTTTTTTTGGGGGGGGGGGGGTATTGTGGCCTTGTGTATTTTGGCACAGGGCAAAATGTCATTTACCCGTTCTTTGTAAATTTTGTTAGGTCGACATCACAGCCAACCGCACCGTGACTTTTGGAGAGGTCCGAAGCAAGTTGTACCGCTTGGCTCACGGACTGGTCCAGAGAGGGTACAAGGTTGGGGACGTTGCATGCATCCACTGCTGCAATATTCCTGAGTTTGTCATTGCACAATTGGCTGCAGGCGCTGCAGGAATGACAGTGAGCCTCTGCAATTCACTCTATTCGTCATGTAAGTTAATGCTACACAGGTTCAGATGTCGACCAAATGAAAATGCAAAATCTATTCTGCCCCCCCCCCCCCCAGGTTTAGTGGGCATAAATTTTTACGCGACCTGGCGCTTGTGCTAATTTTACATAGCAACTTTCTATATAACATCACATAATTATAAGGGGGAAAACACTGGGAGGGGGCTCTTCGGAATGGATACGAAAAGGCCAATAAAGTCGAGGTGGGGAAACCTCAGTCGAGACCAGATGGTTCTTGCAAAAAAAAGGTTATCTGGCAAGATCTTGCAAAATGAATGGGTATCTTGCAAAATCTTGCAAGATCTTGCAAGATTTTTGCAAGATTTTCATCCAAACTTCAATCTGCGAAAAAAAATTGTTTCAAGTGACATGAACTCTGTTTCAATTGTTCTGTTCAGAAGTTTGAATTTTATCATCATTAATATCATTGGAGACATGCAGGTATCGGTTATGGTTAAAAATCGCAAATTTTATCAATTCATGTTGAAAATCGTAAATGGACAATTTAGTTAGCCTTCCAATCCTTTATAAAAGCGTTCTATAGCAGAAGAAGCGAGGGGAGGGGGATTTGCCCACTTTAATTACATAGCCGAGACCACTTGTAACTGCCACAAAAAATCTTTTCACGCGTCAACCTAGGGTTTTTCATGCCCAAATTTCCTCGAACACTGTCTTATCATAAATTAATTTATCAACTAAGTGATTCTGTTCAGAAAAAAAACATGTCTGTTTGAGATGGGTTTTTCCAACTATTCTGTTCTAGACCCAATTTTAATCTTTTAGGAACTTGCAATGCGGCATCAATCTTCAAAGATTGTTGTAAGGTGAATGTTTCTCAATGAAGAATCTTGCAAAATTTCAAATTGTGCACAAATTTCAAAGAAAATTGTGCACAAAATATCAGCGAGTCTTTTGCCCATTGAGCCGAGGGCACTTGTTTATTTCGCATTTGCATTAGTTGCCTTAATCTCGTCCAAGGAGTGGGAAGCATAATTGGAATTTTTTGAACTTTGCAAAGATCAGAAAGCCAGAAGCACGATAATGACGAGAGAGTTCAAGATTTGCGAGAACAAAAAAGAGAAAAAAATTTTTGAATCCTGCAAAAAATCCTCACCTGTGCATATTCCCTTCAAATTGCTGATTTATATTAATAAAACGACAATTACTAAAAACGAAGTGGCTTTGAAGTTGCCCAGACCGCTGATGATATCATTTCAGCCGGCCAATTTGTAATATGAGACAAGATTTTTGAGTAAACTAGAAAAGTACTGAAAGAAACTGATAAATTTTGTTTATCTGAAACTTTTATGTACGAAATAAAGTACAAAAGCCAAATATGATTTTGCCAAAAAACTGCTCTCAACTGCATCTTGGTCAATCGATTCCACGTTAACGTTCAAATGTCACCTCAATTCATTTTTTAACATAATTGGATTGTTATGGATAAGAAGAAAAAAGAGTTAAATGGGGCTGCAAATGTTGTAATTTGGTTCCCAATTTTGAAGAGTACACAAATTTATAAGATTAGTTTAAGCAACCTTCTTGTGACTGAACATGGAAAATAGCCATTAGCAGGCAATAAGGAGCGTTTCCAACGTTTTTTTTGTATATTAGAGCACAGAATTGATTCCAAAAGTAGAGAAATTAATTGAATCAGCTTGTTT